>NW_017259183.1:2195736-2201155 GCF_001594045.1 Atta colombica | reverse complement strand
TATATAAATATAAAAATAAGATGTAATCATATAATAATACAAATAAAAAATTTATAATCTACATTCTATATTCTTGCTTGTCATCAATAATATAAAAAAACACAATTTTTTATAGCAAATAGGAAAATTTGTTTATGCGAGCAGTAATTTCCATTAGATAATAAACATATTAATTATGCTGCTAATATTATTTATTATTGTTAATATTTATTATTACTTGATTGTTAAATACTGTATAATCATTATATGATACATAGCATAATTATATTGATCAAAAAGTTCATAATATTGAAAATGAAAAAAAGCACATCCAACATATAAGAAACCAATCTCATTAACAATTGAATGTGTACACATATCGAAGAAAATTATATATTATAGAAAATGAAAGAAATTTGTACTTTGTAATTTGCACTTTGTTTTTATCGATATCATATTTAATTATACTAATTATATAAGCTTAAATCCGCTGTTTTTTAGTCAGAAAAACATATTTTTTTTTTCCTAGGAAGCAAAAACAAATTTATTCAAAGTACTTGCCCTCGCTAACTATACACTTTTCCCATCTTTCGGGCAATTTGTGTATACCACGCCAAAAAAATTCTTCATCTTTCGAAATCACTCATCAAGCCATTTTCGGATGTTTTCATAAGAATCGAAGTGCCGCTCAGCGAGCGCGTGGTCCATCGATGAAAACAGGTGATAGTCAGAAGGTGCCAGGTCTGATGAGTAAGCGGGATGGAGTAGCACTTCCCAGTTGAGTGTCCCCAAGTAGTTTTGGACCATTATTGACGTGTGCGATGGTGCGTTGTCGTGGAGAAAAATCAGCTTGTCTTTTCCGATAATGCGGCACGCATTATTTTTTCACGCAGAGCACGGTGCAATTTGATCAGTTGTTGGTGGTAGCGGTGAGCATTAACAGTTTCACCAGGTTTTAATAGCTCGTAATAGATGACACCCTCCTGATCCCACTAAACGCACAGCATCATTTTCCGTCCGAAGCGATTTGATCTTGAGGAAGATGTTGATGGTTGGGCGGGATCAACCCAAGATTTCTTGTGTTAGGATTCTGAAAATAGATCCACTTTTCATCACCTGTCACAATCCGATGCAGGAACGACTTTCTTTTTTGTCTGGCAAGTAGAATTTGGCATGTATTTTGGCGTCGCTCCATCTGCCTATCGTTCAGTTCATGATGATGCGGCACCCATTTTCCGATCTTTTGAACCTTCCCCATAGCATGTAGCCGCATGGAAATGGCTGTTTGAGAAATTGCTCGGCAAGCATTTTTTGCGATTGGGTATCGTCCTCGTCCAAAAGAGCCTGCAATTGACAGTCCTCAACCTTCCTGGGCTTCTTTTTCACGCTTCTTGTCACTCAGATCAAAATTGTCGTCATTGAACCAGCGAAACCAATCTCTGCACGTTGTTTCCGAAAGCCATAGGCCTCCACAAGCATTCGATGCGATTCGGCAGCTGACTTCTTCAAATTGAAACAGAAAAGCAAAGCTTCCCGCATATGCTTTTTTTTTAGTAAAAAACTAGACATGATTATGAAAGAAAAAATGTATGTTGTTGTATAAAATTGCTGATGTGCACTGATTAATGTTGACAGATGTCAAACATAAAAAAAAGTGTGTCGTGTGCCCAGAGTAGCTTTGTACGCTCACTAATGCCACCCTACAGCGGATTTAAACTTATACACTCTATTTATAACACTGTTATTTGAATGATTTTGTGTCGATATCGATAAAATATCCTATTTTTTCACAGATTTTAAAAGCGTAATATAATAAAAAATAATTCTTTCTTTCAAAATATATATGGAATAATAGAATAAGTTATTTTTCGCAAACGTCTCATTTTCCAGAAAATCAAATTAAGAAATTAAAAATATCTCCTCGCTTTTTCACGAAGCTCGAATGATCGTGCTTTATTCATGATTTATGACTCACAAATTATCATTACGGCAGTAATTATTAATTTATTAACATATAAAGAAACAACAGAACCTTCTATTAAAAATAAAACATTAAAGTTTTAAAAATAATTTAAGGAAAGAAATAAAAATATATAAATTATTCAGATCAGTTTTGCATTTCCTCACGAACGTTTTTTGTTCGTTTATCTTAAAAATTAAATTAACCGCAGGAATTTTCTTAATCAAGATGCTTGCAGAAAAAAATGCCCTTAATCTACATCATACAATTACATGCCTCACTGATGAACACTCTAAACGAACTATCACTCTCGATATTTATATCAGGTCAGTGAACTATCTCGTCGGGATAACCTTCTGATACTCATAAAGAATCAGCACTTAAAAGCAATTAGTTCTCAGTTGTAACTTTATCGATACATATAATGCTCACGTGACGGACACGCATCGCTCTAACGATTTCATGAGAGATATTTGATGGACGAATATTAATAGTAATATCAATCACTAAATCAAGCTATCAATCGATTAATTAAGGCACGTGCCACTCTTTGAACAAATTATCGTCAATCCTTGTGAATGATGCTCATATTTCATAAATCTGATAAGACAGTAATTTCTTATGTAATACTTTCTTATGTAATTCTTAATACCTTTTATATATCGTGCGATTTCACTAAGTTGTGGATATAAAAATATATTATGATATTTAAAATGCAATCGCGAATAGAGATTTATCACTATTCGATAATATCAAATATTCAATATTTTTTACAGCTCAATATACAAACATCGAATAAAAAATTATGAATAAAATATCGACTAGATATTTTTTTGAATATTCATATTTAATCTTTATTTTCATAAATATTTTTAATTTTCAAAACTTTCTTCTTTGAAAGTCTAATCAAAACTTGCCTAGCCGTACATAAAAAATCGACTAGTAAAGTATCTCATTTAAAAGTTGCCATATTGAGATTGCATGATATTTGATTAATCAGAACGATAAAAATAAATATTTATAATACATATATATATGAATATAATAAAATATTAAAGATGATTTTTTTTATTTAAGCTTTAAGCGCAGAATACAGACTTTTACATAAGACATAAGAAATTCCAACCAATCAAAGTTCTTTATTTCATAGAAAAAAGAAACAAAAGACTTTGATTGATTCATTTTCTTATACATCGTGTTATACGTTATGCAAGAGTACTCCCCGCTTTATCATAAAAAAATTGAGATTGTATTATAATTTTATTTAATTTTTGAAAAACTTATGCATTATTCGATATAATTCATTCAGGATAAATATAAATAAGTTTGAAATATCTCAATATATTTATATTTTTACTCGATATTAACAAATCTAATCGCGAGTACTTGCAAAATATCCGCATGATCATTTTTCGATAAACACTTTTCGCAATCCAGTAATGCGAACTCAGTTATCAAAAAATTGAAAAAATATCTCTCATAGCGTGTTTTCAATTAGGTAAGAGAATCTTTTTTTCTGATAAAATATATATTACAAAAAACGATTATCTAAAAATAGATAATCGTTATCTTGGTAAGTATTTATAATATTTGCATAAATCTTTAAATCAAACATATTTTTAAAAATTTTGGAATTCATAATGCATATGCATAATGCACATGGAGAAAATTTTTTCTTAGAATTTACCCTGAAAATAGTAGTTATGTGAGACGACATTGTATTCAATAAAGAATTTTATGTAAATCTCTCTTATTCATTAATAAAACTATAATAAAATATAAAATAAGTTGATTAATTTTATTGAAGTGCATAAGGAAAATCTTAAAACATTGTATTGTATCATAACTTGTATATTTTCATATTTTCTAGATAAATTTTAAAAGAAAATTCTTTCCGTGCATAAACTTGCAAAATTATGAATACAAATATAAAAATAAAATATAAGTATTATAGAAAATTATATTAAATGACTTTATAAATATTCATTTATGTTTCTATAAATATTCTGCAAATATGCATAAAAAAAAGTTTTATCTATTCATGTCTGAATAGCTTTGTAATTGCAAATCCTGTAAATAGAATTCACTGATTTTGACTTGTATATAATCTTTTATTTAAATTCAAGCTCTTTTCTTGATAAAATGCGGAAACGAACCAAAATCGTTTATTCTATAAATAGATCGTGTATAGTATTTACAATAATTAAAGGAAAACACAAATATTTAAAACACAGAAAATGTTCTTTTCTTAATTTTACAATTTATAATCAACATTTCACAGCACAACATTTAGTAGTTGCTCGAAATATTTCAAGATCTTAGATACAAAAGTTATGTGCAAAATAGAAAAAAAATTTTCTTTCACTTTAATTTAATTTACACTTTTCATAATCTAAATAGCACAGAAGCTTGCATAGTAACATTATTGTAACATTTATAATGTTACTGTGATATTATTAGAACGTTGTAATGTTGCTACATTATTGAAATGATCTGTGCTATATAGGAATAGTAAACGAGGAATTCGTATATGGAATTCTGTAATAAAGTTTAATCTTGTAATCAAATATAAAGGAACTATAAAAGAAACTTTTTTTAAGTCCTTTTGTAGAAGTATCATATATTAATTGTCTTCCTCTTGTCAAGAAGTATTTGCTTTTTACGCTTATATCTATAATGAGCTAACCGCAAATAAAAAGATGTAAAGAATGTAATTGAACTTTGGTCACCATAATAAAATATGCAAAGAACATAAAAATCGCTCAACAATTCATGATATATGTCAGCAAAAGTGCCTCTTCATTGGAACTCTTTGCATTATATAACGAACATAATTACACAAGCGAATCTAGAAGTGATTGTGCAGTCTAACAAATAAATTATAAGAAAGGAATCTCTCTTCCTTGTATTGTTACGGCATCACCATTCTTTCAATTTTTTTTTAATCTATTAAAGAATTTCTATTACAGAATCAACCTGGAAGTTCATAAAAAATGACAATCAGCAGAAAATAAAAACCAAGAATTGAACGTTACTCTCAATATAAAACATATGTAAATTTTTCTTCATGTATTGTATGAATTTTTCTGTTAAGAAATATCGGATATCCTTTAAACTTATTTCTTCATAATAAATCAAATACATATAATTGCATTCAAAAAATCTTTTGTTTAAAACTTATATGAAAATAAATTTAATTTATTTTAACAATAACATAAATTCAGATATTTATTTAGATTTAAATTTATTGTTTTATGTGAAAAATGTTCCATTTCGAATCTTATAATATGCACAAATAGAAATCATGTAAAACTTTTTATGATAAAGTGTAATTATGTATGTAATTTTGTCCATCTAAATCGATTTTGCATAATTATACAAAATTTGCTTGAATTCTGAGAATCGCTGTAAAGCAATGTAATTTACAATCACTCTTATTAAATTATAGAATATATTTAATTTATATAATTATTATTTATA
>NW_017259183.1:2193237-2195636 GCF_001594045.1 Atta colombica | reverse complement strand
TGTGTGTGTGTGTGTGTGTGTGTGTGTGTGTGTGTGTGTGTGTGTGTGTGTGTGTGTGTGTGTGTGTGTAATAATAAAGGATCATTTATACACTTATTACACATTCTAATATATACATATATATTTATAATATATTAAAAATAATTCTCAAGAACATTGATAACGATTGTTGATAAAACTTGATAAGAATATATTTCAATCAAGATATGATAAACTAATGAAATTATATTTCTTTGAAATATTTTATATTCTTCTGAAGTCACATTTATAACGTGTAGTCATTAAAAAAATATCAATAGTGAAAATGGTAAAACTTTTCAAGGTATTTAATGCCATTAAAAATTAAAATTATAATGGATAACAAGCGTTGGGAGTAGGCGTTACGGCAAGTGCCAATATGATAATGATATTTATATTAGAAGTGGTGAATGACATTGGTATTTCAAGTTCGCTAAAACACGATGATTATTTGACCTTTCCAAAGCTGACAATGAAATTTTTATAACCACTAAATTTAAAATTTGAGACACAAGGAAAACCGTCTACGTTTTTTTATTAATGGCGGTATATACAAGATGCTTGATAAATAAAATAATAAAATATAATAAGATAATAAAATTCGCGTATAGGGATAAAGTGGACTAAATTAAGTCCTCTACTATTTTGCAATTTTCGCAATAATTAACAAGATATCAATACTAAAAATCATCAAATATTGGTTTTCAATCATCAAATATTGATTTCATATGTAATAATTTTTTATTCAAATACTATTACTTTTACAGAAAAACAGCAAGAGACAAAAATTGTTTTCTTCTCAGAGTTCTAAAAAATTTTTCAGAATTTTTTATCAACTTTTTAGTATTTATACTGTAATTTTTTATTAGCAACTATTTTTCCAACATGAGAAAGTAAAAATTTCTGAAGAAATTCTCAGAGAAGAATTCTACGAGAAGAAAGTAAACAGTTTTTATTACTTGCTGTTTTTCTGTAAAGTTGATAATACTTGAGTAAAAAATTATTGAAAATCAATATTCAGCGATTTTTAGTCATTAATATCTTGTTAACTTGTTAACTATTGCGAAAATTGTAAAATGGTAGAGGACTTTTCAATTCAGTTTGATCCGCTCTACTGTGCGAGTTTTATCGTATAATATGACAAGTGCCTATGTTATAATTAACAGCAAACTTAATGAATAAAAAAGAAAAAAATGGTATTCAATCGATGCAATATTAAGAAGCATTTAATTCATTCATTGCACATGTCCCAAAATTATTATCTAAAAACATATCTTCTATCATATTTTCTGTCATAGCAAAAAGAAATAGAAGAGCAAAAAGAAAACTTTTATAAAGTATGGCAAAGTTCATGAAAGCAATAATAGCTTAAAAGTTAAAATTAATATCAAATTAAAATGTGCATTAAATTAATTACTCTTCTGTTTCAAAATCATTTAACAAATATTTAAAAAATATTCATTTAAATGTTAAATTGTCAAAAATTTGTTAAATTGTCATTTTAATTCGCGATATTACTGCGGTAGTTTTGTAGAGTTTTAAATTAGAGCGTTTCAAGACCGAAAAATCATTTCGGTGCGCGTTTCTAAGAATATATACGTAATATATAGATTCACAAGAATCATAAGCATATATAATATATAGATTCACAAGAATCATAAGCATTTAAGATCTAGTTAGATCATTTAAGGTTTTGATTTCTATAGTTTGTGATGACATTTATTTGTATTTTTATGATTACATGTGTGCGATTCATAATATCATTTTAACATTTAAAAATTTAAAAACTTATTTATATGTTACTTTTAAGGAATTTTTTATTATGTATTATGAAATTACATTGCAAAATTATGGTATATAAAAAAATTGTATATAAAAAAATTATTGTATATAAAAACTTTTTCTTTAAACTTTTGACAAATTCATTTAAAAAATTTCAAGAAAATCATAATTTTACAAGCTCTTACGTATTTATAATAACTTCGATCCCCAAATTATAACGGCAACAAATTAGTGTATAAATGATGTTCCATATGTATGTATTACCGAGAAGTTTTAAAGTATATATCAAAACACGTCTATACTATCTATACAAGTGTAAAACTTTTACGCTCATATCTATAAGATTAAGAAAATAATATAGATTGACAGATATAAAAACAGATATAAATGCCACGTTTTGTTTCACAATGCCATATACAGTGAACAGAAAAGCATAATAAATTAAATATATCATAGATTAAAAATACGGATTAAATATGCAAAAAAAACATATGTATGTATATTTATTATTTTATATTTTTATTATTTTATAATTTAAAAAAATTATTATTATATTTAAAAATTATTACATATATTAATAAATCTTTGTATAATAGTAT
>NW_017259183.1:2192188-2193164 GCF_001594045.1 Atta colombica | reverse complement strand
GTATTAAATATATATTTACATTTAGTAAATATTTAATTAGTTAATATTCAAATAAATATTTATTAAAAATTTAGTAAATTTTTTTGAAATAAAATTAATTAAATAATATAAATCAAATAAAAATAAATGTTTTTAGTGTACAATTTGCTCGAAATTTGAAAACAATTAAAGACTTGTCTATAAGATTATATGATTTCTATAAATCGTATGTCAATTTTCATGAAGATGTTAAGTAGAATTTTATCGCGTGATTATTATATGATATTCAATAAACTCCAGAAATGCTGTTATAATATTCTGCTCGACACGTGCAATATGATCAAAAGGAATTTTTTAATCAGACTTTGATCAGACTCTGATCAGATTTTTTAGTATTAATCGTATAGGTATCATTAGCTATAGGTATGATTAGCTCTGATCGATGAATAAATATTTCTGACAATGAGCGCTAAATAAACTTACACTCGTAAAAAATTAATGTATGTTCAATGCATTATTTAGTTTCGCTAGTATAAGAAAATTTCGCAGTGATAGCAAAGTCGCGGCAATGGTGTCACGGGTAAAGTCACAACTAATGCCAGACTTTCTACAGATGATGACCAAGACCGAAAGGCGGGACGTGCTTCGCGTAAAATTGCGCCGGTAATTCTTTCCAAATTCACTTCTTCGAGTGCTACTTTGCGCCTCGATGCGCACGTGACCGCTTCTTTCGCCAATCATTGCTTTTGTATTCAATTTTTTTTTAACAGATCGCAATCATATCCGTGAGAAATAATTTCTGAATAATAAAATTGCGAAATGTATACATACGTATGTATACCTTTCACAATTAATGCATATGTGTAATTACTAATTATATATATATCATAATTATGCAAAATATATATATTTATATAAAAATTTATTATCATTTTTTAATATTCATGTAACGTTTTTTAATTGTTTAACTTCTTTTATTATATTTTGTGTTTTTTTT
>NW_017259183.1:2173475-2192010 GCF_001594045.1 Atta colombica | reverse complement strand
CAAAAAAGATTAAATAATCATTAAAAACAAGTAAAAATAGTAAGTAATGCATAATTGATATTGTAAAAAATTAATATATGCATGTTGTATATTTTTTCAGATATATTAATTAAATATAATAATGATATAAATACATATATACATATATGAATGGCAGGGGGATCGCCGTTTGCTTACATCACTTTTGCCGACAGTTTCGTTTTGTGCAAAAATTATTACCTCGATTGCCTACATGCACTTTTGCAGACAAATAAAAATGTTAGAAATTAAGTTGCCTACATGTATTATTGCCTACAACTTGCCTACATGTATTATTCTCTGTTTTAAAAATAGAAATTCTGTTTTTAAACACAAATTTTCTGCTTTAAAAACACGAATTCTCTTTACATAAAACCTTGCTATGAAAATACAAATTATTTTCTTACTTAACTTTAATTTTATATTTGTGCGCAATCAAGCTAGATAGAAGACAATAATACTTGTAGGGTAGGCAATAACACATGTAGGCAATAGTACATCTAGGTAAATGTGACTTCATTTCTGAAATTTTAATTTGTACAAAAATATTTGTAAACAATTGAGCTGTAAGCAATAATTTTGCCTAAACAAACTGTAGGCAGAAGTGATGTAGGCAAACGATAAAAGGCAATCGATTTGTTGGCAAAAGGAACCATTTCATATATATTAAAATTATAATAGTTAATTTCTATAAATTAAATATATATATATATATTGGTATACACCTAATTATACATATATATATGTATCTAATAATACATATTTTTGATAAATAATTAATAAAAGACCTTATAATTTCTTGCTCATAAAATCATATTTTCCTATACAATTTCGAGATATAATTAATAAGGCACGAATTCTAACTAAAACCAATTTAGATTTATTATCGGAATTAAAAAAAATCAATTTTAAAAAATCAATAAAAACTGGAGGAGTAAGAAGTTCATGTACATATTAATTTTTTATAAAATTTGATTTATTATTATTTTTTACATAAAAAATATTCAAATTGGTAAATTATATAAAATTTATTATTCACATAAATTTCAAAGAAAAGATTTTGGAAAAGAACATTGCTGTTCGCTATTACTTAATTGTGTTGAAAATGTAAATATTATTAAGAAAAAACACACTAAAAATATCGGATACTTTAGTATGGAAAATATATGCTTTTAATATGAAAAATACATGCTTATTCATAAATCATACAGATAATGTTTTAATGCTACGTGCGAAACCAGTTTATAATTCAAGTTCCGTTGGGTTTTATATCACTTTTATTATTAAATTAATGAAATATATTTATGAGTGTTGGAATATACGCGCCTTATTAATTCTTACAGTTAAAGGCACACTCACGCAGTAAAGCTACACTCACTTCTCATAATGTAATATTTGCATCTGTATGTATAATTAAAAAACATTATTCATCTCAAATTTATTATAATCTTCCACATATACAGAGCACTCTGAAAAATATTTGAGTCTGAATACAAACACGGCGCATTCGATTAGGAAATTCCTAGTCATTAATGACAGCGAATGTATAATTATTGCACAGTTACAAGTGTATGAGCTGTCCGACTTGGCGTGCACTGTACTTCATACAAACAGTTACTACAGTTTCGACATTCGTCATATTTTACCTGTGCGGCTGGTACTGTTATCTATTACTAGTTATCTGACTAGAGAAACTATAAACACGAAATACATGTGTAACGAAATACACATTCCTCCTCTGAGATTTTTGTTGTTCTTTCATCTTGTGATCGCAATTAATGCGTACAACAATATTATCCTCAAGCATAATCTACAATGTGCTCTTTGTTTCCTATTTCTGCTTTTGTTTCTTTTTGACCAAAAAAAAGAGACAAAAAGCAAGATAAATAAGGTTTGAGACTAATGATCACATTTGTACGTTCTTGTCGTTTTTTAAACAACTTTTGTTTTTTTAAACAAATTTTTTAGTTAATTGGCTATAGAAGAGATTCAAAACCTCTTTGTCCTGCAATCAATTAAGGATGATGGTACACAAAGAAACTTAAACAGTAAAACCTAAACAGCAAGCAATAATTACAAATTAATAATTAATTAGCTAAGCACAGTAGAGACTGTAAAGTCGTAAACAGTAGCAAATCCAATATGTTTACGACTTATTGCTTAATTTGTTTTTTATATATAGAATTATTATATCTGAAAAATCACACAAGATATATATTTACATTTTAAAAAACAATAATAAATCCGGAGACGGAAAAAAGTGATATAATTATTTTAAGCATTAAATGTAGATGTTTAATAAAATTCCTAGAACATAATTTTTATTAACAATTCTGATTAATTTTATAAATATACAATTTTAATTAATGATACGAAGTTTTACCTTAAAAATAGTATTGCTGGTAATTTTATTTGTGTGAAAACACAGAGAAAAAAATTTTTTTGGATTTAATAAATTTTATTGTATCCAAATAAATTTATTATTTAGAATAGTCTAAACAAACTAATGTTTGAATCAATAAGTGCAATTGTTTGAATTTGAAACAATGTATATCTTTGTCTTAAATACATTATTTATTTATTTGAACAGACAATGTCTAGCTTTGGCATTCGCGTGATGAAACTATACGGCACAAACATAATTAATATAACACATAATGTTGCTCGTTTAATTTCATTGTTCATGTTATACGTATAAGCCATTATTTTCGTAATTTCGACCAAAAAATGTAATGGTTATTCTAAGAAAACAATTATTTACATGAAACAACCTCTATCAATATATTATGTCATTTTCAAATAAATAATTTATTTCATTATTTGTATTCATCGTAGCCAAATAATATATTATTTGAGTGAAAGATATTACTTCAAATAATAATGTTATTTCTGTCAATAGCGATTTCTTGAATGAAATAAAATTTTTATTCAAACAAATATTTTGTATAAGCATATGTTGTTTTATAATGAAACAAATTTTAACAAATAAATATTAATATAAAACCAAAGAAACCTTTTTCTTTTTAATATGATTCTAATTGAAAAATGTGTCTTATGAGAAAAACGGACAAATGTAATATAATTTGTAACGATCATGAGGAAAGTATCTAATACAAAAAAATATTTAATACATCTACGGAAGCATTGCGTAAAGCATAACATGTTTTCCACTTGGCAAAAAAAAAAAAGAAGCTTATATTTTTTGCATTCAGAATTTTCTCTTTTTCTCTTCAATACTTGCATATATATTCTTTAAAAAACTCTTAGAGTGAATTATCATTCTAAAGAGTAAAGAGTCTCACTCTTAAAGTTTGAAAATTGAGCCACTCTTTTTCAAGACTAACTTAATTTCCACTCTCTCTAGAAATAGATTCCATTCTAAAGAATTTAAAGAGTATTTATCTTGTGCAAAAATTTTTGGGAATCAAACAACGCGAACAAGAGTTAAACATAATACCACAGCTTTCGTGTAAACTTCGAAGTGGAGCACATTTACGAACGCACGCAAGTTTCGCGATCCATCATTCGTCGAGCGGCTTCTTGCGCGCGGATCGCTTTATTGTGGAAAAGTTTCGTCAAGGCCTTATCGTACATGGCCGGGATTATGTTGCAATGTTCAAGCCCGATTTTATTTAGCTCGCCCGACCATATTGCTTCAAAATTGACTAATCGACTTCGTGAGCGGCCATACGAACGAAAACAAATTTTCGATTCGTGTGGTATGCGGTATTCACGTACTCGCAAAAATGTGGTCGCGCGACTTGCGGTTCGGGACGGGATGCGATTCTAACGAAAGGAACAAGACTTGAAATTGGACAAACACGTTTCGACATCGAGCAAAAAAATAAGTAGATATATTAAAATGAGGAAATCTCGCAACTTACCTGGCAGGATCCACGTTCGGCATGTCCCCGTAGTTCATAGTGCCTACGTCAGCGTAGTCTGCGAGTGCACGCGCACTTGACTGTCACTAAGGACAGGTGAGAAAGAGAAAGAGAAAGAGAGAAAAGAAACGGTCGCGTGCCGACTGCGAGAGCTCCGAAAAGATGACAGACCGCAACAGCCGGGTGAAAGAGAGAGAAACAAACAGATCAATTCGCAACTCGTCGCTTATACCTCTGCGTGAGAAACGCTCCGAAAAATATGAGAACAAGGGTGAAAATCACGATTGTCGTTCACAAGAAATGCCGTATGAAGCTGGACGAGCGTGGTATCACACTTATACGGAGCATCGCCGATCGGAACTGGCAGGAACTGCAGCGGCAGCGGCGCCGTACCTCTCGCCCCTCCCAATTTCTCTTTCTCTCTCTCTCTCTCTCTCCGTTTCATCAGCCGCGCGGCTCGCGCGCCAAGTCCGACGAACTCTGATAAGGATTCCGGTCCCGTGTCTTTATCACGCCACGCCACACCACGCGTTGCATTCACGCGTTAATGAGCTGGACGAGATGGACGATGCACACGGAACTCACACTCTCCAGTCTCCCGGCTCGAGACAGATCACGCAGCCAAACGGTGACAACGGTGGCAGTGGCGGCAGTGACGGCACCTGCACCCCGCACCGCGCGACCAGCTGGTCGTATCTCCCACCACCGCTCTCATGTCGGACCACAATCCGCGAGTGCGATTGGCTGTCGAGAAACCACGCGAGCTCCTCGTTTCCTCTCCGTCGGCATCGATGCCTTTTTCGCCCCTTTTCCACGTACAAGCTCAATTCATGTCATATTATCAGTAATTATATCAGTACGGCAACCATCAACGAATGGGTTCACGTTGGATCGACAGAACGATATTTAGCTGTAATTGATATATTGATATTCACGCTAATCGTTATTGACGTGAGCCGGCATCGATAATAATTAAAGTAACAGAGGTGAAGTAATCGATCGATATATGATCTTGGCACGATCTCGATATGATACTTGTAATAATACTTAATAAATAACAATAACATCCCAGAAAACAAGAGTCCAAATTCAAGACATAAGACAGCTTATAAGACGTCTGAAAGACATCTTTGCAGACATTTTTTGGGACAAACTGTCTAAAAGATATCTAATACCCATTTCTATCAATGTACAAGAGTTTAATTCTAATCTTTTGGTTCAACGGACTTTTCATCTTTTTCTCATTCTAAAAATTAGAAAAAATGAAGAGCATTACACTGAGATTAAAATTGATCTACATTGATAGAAACAGATATAAACAGAGTCTTTTATCCTGATTTTGGACTTCGTGAGATTACATCAATTATAATTTTTCTTTCAATAATATAATATATATAATATGTATAATATAACACACATTATGTAACAATTACATTGTTGAATAGAAAATTATTATCCAGCAAATACTAACAACAATAATATAACTGCCCAATTTTACAATTTTCCACTCAACAGTACGTTACTGTAATTTAACATATAATAATTGCATAACATGTAATAATTATATTTTTGAGAGAACTGAAGTCATATTATTGCAATTTTAGTTAGGGTTTGCTGGATAATATTATATTACTATTACAATAGTTTACTGGGTATATCAACTATTATAAATAAATCGTCTATATTCACTACCGCCATTATTATAAAAAATAAAAATTTATAATTCTTTTAATATAAAACCGTATTCTCTTTTAATATGAAACTTTCATTTTTTTTTAAATATGTATAAAATTTGTGAAGAATTCTCCCCTATTTATCATAACAAAAATCTGTGCGTTTATAGTTTACGTAATTTTTTTATTCGCTTTTTTTATTACTTTTTTCCGTGTTTCTTCAATTATTTTTGTAATAGTAAAACAACTTGAACTTAAAACTTATCTAATTTCTCACCTAATTTATTCTATTTATGGAGATGCTGAAATAAATTAAGCGAGATAAAATCTTTATTTCAATTATCATAAAAACATCTCTTCTACATAGAATATTTGTAAATAAACGAAAAAAAAAAATTTTAACTCTAACATTAAAGTTATTATTTGAATATAATAAGACTCAAATAAAAAAATTAATTAAAAATGACAAAAAGAAAAAAATAAATTAAAAATGACAAAAATCATAAAAAGAAAATCCCTTAGGAATTTTTTTTACTCTACTCTTAAACATCACAGTTATCTTTAATTTGGTCTATAATTAATTTTTTAATCTTTTGAAATTTCTAGCAATTTGAATGAAATTTTAACTTTTTAAAAATTAGCAGCATCGGAAATCGTTATCTTTTAACACGTATGCTCCACAAACAAATAATAATAACTATAATAATAATTACATAAATGAGCCTTATTTAATAAAAGTTCACTGTTTCTAGAAAAATATATTATTTATATTTAAAGAAATCGATTTATTTATTATTTTTCCATAGCTAGAAAATTGCATATAATATTACGATATATTATAATAATCAAAATAATATATGCTAATTAAACTTTGCAGCGAATTATTATAAAAATGTCTCGTACACCCTTTGTCACAAGTATTTGTTGCATTAAACATACGTGTTGCTGCTGATTGCAATTCTTTTTTTATGACACATCTTTTAAGCATATACTCTAGACGTAAAGCGCATTTTTAAGTAATAAATTTAAAAGTGGGTTTTATTTAGTACTGGGCCTTATTCGACTTAAGACCTTATTAAATTAGTTTCATATACAAACGTTTAATTTTATATTAGATCCATGCATCAATTTGATAAATCTAAATCCGGTATCTATCAATGCTATTATATACTATAAATGGAATATTATTATTATTATTATTATTATTAAAATGAATGCTTCTACAGCATGGAATATTTTAACAATATTACAACATTTGAGCTGTAATGAAACATTGAAACAAATATTCTTTATTATATTTGATTGACCTACTAATTTTGGTTAGTCGCTATAAATGTAGCGTGATTCGTGCTTTACAACGCGTCATCAGACATGACTTGAGAGTACGAGATGTCCTCATCCAATTGACACAAACTAAAAGCAACATAACATCGATGTCATAATTTTGCACTCAACATAACAATTACATTGTTAAAGGCGAAATTATAACATTATTGCGTTACTTTGATGTTGATTGGGTATATAATATAGAATATTTTAATAATGTTGTAACAAAATGTTATAACGTTCCTACGATGTAGCTAAAATAATCTAATAGTGCTTTAAAATTGCTACTATAGATATTTTATAGGTATTCTGTCCTGTACGAATTACGTAAGATGTATACTAATATTAAATCGATTACTAAATCGATCGTAGGCGACATTTATAATTAGTAATAATAATTTTAGAAATAAATGTGACATTGATTGATTTGATGATGCAACAATATATCTTATATATTTTATTGATCCCTTAATATTTTACACATGAAATATTCGCTATTGCGTACTTCTTATCAAACATGATATTATAATAGCAAGTAAAATTTTATTTTGAAATTTTTATTTGAGTTTTTTTATAAACAATAATTACTAGATGTATAAGATTTTATTAAAAATGTGAAATTTACGTAATATTTGTAATATCATTGATTATAAATACAATAAAAATAAAAAAAATAAAATTAGTAAAAACATCAACTGCGCAGCGTAAATACTGAAGCGATCGATATCTACATGTGTAATTATATTACTCTGAGAGTACAAACTCGCTAACTTTAATCACTTATAATGCTGAAATTATCGTGATTGATATTTTCATGTGTTAAAACTTTTGATTCTAATTAATCTTTAGAATATTTATAAATGTGTACTGTTACGTAAAATATCAAATAAATTGTTTTAACTGCGTATTTAATATTTTACGTAATAGTACATATTTGCAAACATGCTTCTATCACGAAATATAAAATTATGAAACCTTTTCTTTTAAATAATGTAATGTATCAAGATCTTATGCAAAAATTGATAAAAATATAATATTTTTATCACGATCAAAATGTAATCACCCAAGCAAAACAACAAATCAAAATAACATTAAAATGAATCGGAAATGATTAAAAAATGACTTTTAATAGTCATTTTGGAATCATTTTGATATCATTCTGATATTACAATGACTTGTTCTGCTTGGGCAGATCCTAGCTGAGATAATATTTTTCACAATAAATTATTTGCAATCTTTAAAGATAATTATTAGCATCAATATAATTAAATTATTTGTAAATTTGTGATATTACAATTTCAATTTCAGTTTGAGTTTCGTTTCAAGATCAAAAATTAAATCCACGCGCAATTTAAATAGAATTGAATATATATATATATATATAATTCACACAAAGATGTTATTATAAAAACATTAAGATTTAACTAAAAAACTAGAACTTTCCTAGAAATTTTATATAATTGAAATTGTAAAATATAATAAAATGAAATAGAAGGGTTCGAGGGAACAGGCGCTGTTTAAGTGCTAATTAAAAAAAAAAATCTCCCAATATTTACAGATTAATTTATTGAAGAGATGGAAGAGCGGTAATGGTAGACGCAAAAAATTACATACTCCTACGAACACAAAAAATGATTCACATCTTCCAATCATTTTTTGTGCATAGGAACACAAAGTATGTAATTTTTTTGCTTTGACATCAAAATGGCGTAGCTTGTTAGCAGAGTATTCAAATTTTTGAAATTGTAAATTTTTGTAGATTATTTTATTAGAAATATATATATATTATGCAAGATTTGCATTATTAATGTTATTTTAATAATATTTACATAAACTTGATACAAATAATAAATGAATAATGCACCTTGTTAATATTGATAAAATAAATGTTAATATTGTTAATATTGATAAAAAAAAAGAAGCCCGTAAAAAAAATATACATTTACAGTTTATAGCTGAATTTATTAGAATTAATAATTAGGCGCAATTAATTTTTTATCGTAGTGAAATTATTATTTTTTAGAAATAATTATATATTATGTAATACATTTGCATTAATATTATTTTAATAATATTTACCGGAAATATTATTAAATGATACAAATGTTGAATAGATAGCGCGCATTGTTAGTATTGAGTATTACAAAATATATGTAAAAAAAGAAGAGGTAAAAATATATTTGCAATTATGACTGCATTTTTTATAATTAGGTGAATTTTTTATAATTAATTTTTTATCACATTTGACGCAATAAAAGTGTTACTTTTTCTATATCATCTTCATATATTTTCCTATCTTCGTCTTATGTCGGAAAGAAATGATCATTTGACTTCCACTTCGGAATATCGTGATTATTACGTTGAAAGATCAATGGTCATGTGATAGAAATATTATCATTCTTCTTTTGCAAGATTTTTTTCATGATCATTGGAAGTTTCCGTGTTTGAAGTTTCCGCATACGAGATATTAAAGAGCTGATTAATTGATTTGACGCGAAGGACGCTCTGTAGACAAGGTTACAACCTTCAGTATTCAACTTAAACTTTTTATCTCAATCTTCTTATTTATTTTTCATTTCTCCTAAAAAAAAAGATAAATAAATTTATTGACCATCTATTTCCTTCTTTTTTTTCTTTTTAATGCAAAATAATTTTGTAATGCGCATCTCTTATCACTGTAATCATGATAAGTATCGACAACAACACAATTTAATAAAAAATTAATAAGTTTATTTTAAGACTGATTTATATATTTATAAATCAACTTTATAATACCATAGAAACACTATGTCCATATAGATGTCAAACAATGATAGTAATTAAATATGTCACCTAAAATGTATTAGTTTTTATTATATAGTTAATAGTTGATTTTTACACAAAAAACTAGAAAATTAAAACAATATCAATTTAATGTCATATTGATTGTTTATTGACTGAATTTATGTCATTTTTCATCATTTATTCAATCAATGTCATTGATATTATTTAGATTTTCTTATTCTCTTTGGATCATTCAATACACAATAATAGCAGCTGTATACAGAATATAAAATAAAAATAAATGCAGCATGAAAATACGTATTATATGAATTTTGAAAGGAACTGTTTTAGGTATATAAAAATAAAAGTTAGCGTGAAAATACATATGTATGTAATCACTTCTTTTAAGTTTTGACTTAGTTAATTACACTCTATGTACGCTTTTAATAAATTTTGTTTTTCTTTGTAATTTTTTTTCTTTCTCTATATCTCTATATTTCTATTTCTTTTTTAAGGAAACACATACACCTATAAACTCAAAATGGAGTCTAACTTTGTGAATTTTTTGTAGAAAAACGGAAAGAGTCAAAGAAATCGTATTTTTGTATTTTTCTCTCTTTATCAATTCAATTTTATTAAAAATTAATTAAAAATGATGACGTTATTAATATTCTTGTAAAATTTGTTTTAAAAATCATGATTTTCGATGAAAATCATGATTTTCTGCTGTCACAAAATTTATCTGAAAACAAAACGAGTTTTATAAAGTTGAAACATCAATCTATTTCTTATTATAGTCGAATTTTTTGAAATATTGTTTTTAAACAAAATGGCTGCTAGTCAAATATCGATTTTGCGCAAAAAATTTTGTTGATTATTTAATTTCGAAAAAAAACGAAGCATTATTAAAAAAAAATCTACGTCACATGGATTAACTTTTAACTTAGTAAACTTGCAAGTTGTTTAATCAAGCCATCTTCAAGATGAAGTGGTTAGGCGTTTTGAAAATCATGTTTCGGCGTTTAAAGTTCTATATTTTATTTACACTACGAAAACGTTAAACGTCTAAACGACAATTATTGTTACCAAACTGATTGTTCGAGTTATACAGCTCGAAGACTCGCTGAATATATTAAATATATTAAAAATGTTTTTCGTTTTTAATATATTAAAACGAAAAACCTTTCTTTATATCTGTAGAATTTTGAAAGGTCCTGTTTTAGATATACGTTCATCTGTTTAGTGAACTCAGCACTTGACTATTTATACTTAATCATGTGTAATTTTTTCAGTTTTTTTTTGGATCGATTTATAACTTACTTTCCAGTAACAGTCTTAATTTTCTTCAAGCTATCTAAAAAAGACATAAGACATCTTAAAAACATCTTTAAGACGTCTTATGATTTTGGACTTTTTGTTATCTGAAATATCAAACTTTAAAAATATGTAAGAAAAAAAATCGATTTTTTTAATCTTTTTCGGTGTATATGTTCCCTTAAAACAGAAAGTGTGACATAATGTAGCCAAAAATACCAATATTTTAAGTTTGGAACATGTTCGTATGCGTAGGTGTAGCCACTTGACATCTGTTATACCAGCATATCACATGTTCGCATGCAACGCTTTAAATTGTTGTAATAACGCCGTGATGAACATTGGAAAAGCACTGATTTTAGAATATTACGTTCCAGAAAATAAGCTTTATTAATACAGAAAATCATTTTTAATTCCAGTATGAACGATATTTCGAAAAAAAAATTATCAATACTATATATATATACAATTTTTCTTAATAATAATTTTCCTTATCCGATATCTTATTATTTCTCGGTTGAAATCTCGATCAAAGTAACAGTCTGTTTAATTGATTAAATATAAATATTCTTTTATATGGATATATAAAAGATCTAAATATCCTTTCAATTTTGTTTTTAAAAAGAATTAGAAATGCTTTTAATTTTTTCTGAATAAAAATGCATCATTTTTAAATACGTTTTCGAATGTATTTTATTCAGACACCCGCGTATATCTGCTAAATTATTTGTAATTCAAAAGCATAAATAACAGTGTTTGACGAGTGATATTTAAATCAATCTATCAACATAACTAAGTTCATACAGAGAACAGATTATATAAAATGTCTACTACATTATCAGAGATAAAATTTAGTGCATTAATATCGACACAAAATTTTAACAATAATCTAAGCTCATATTCATAACGATATTTTATTAATATTGCACTTCTATTTCTGAAATTTTATAATATTGTATATACATGTGAATTATATATGTTAAGACTGCATTCAGGAAGTGCGCTATCAGTGCACGAAGAAAAATATTTAATTGAATTAACTGGAATTCTGATGGAAAATGAACGATCCAAAATTTTGATCAAGTCTATTAAATTTCTGGTTAATTCTGATAGATTTAACCAAGAAAGTTCTGAATGTTAATTATTTGAACTAGAATTCCAGAAATTTTAATCAGAAATCTAGTAGATTTAATCAAAATTCTGGATCGTTTATCTTCCACCAAAATTCTAATCAATTGAACCAAACATTTTCCGTGTGCTATTGTCTCTCTCTCTCTCTCTCTCTCTCTCTCTCTCTCTCTCTCTCTCTCTCTCTCTTTTTCTCTTATTCTATCTTCATCGTTTATTAGATTTAAAATAAGGATAAACTGATACAATGATGCTAGCGCGCTCTCCACATGCCTAAATGTACATTAATATAATAAGTATGTTCTAAATACTTAAAATTTATTAATTAATAAAATTAATATAGTAAAAAAAATTGAACTATGTTTAACATAATTTCACACAGCAAATAATAAAAAATTAGAAAATCTTGTGTTTTGTAACTGTTTAACCTTTTCATCTAATTTCTTTTTAGAAAAGAGGAATAGGTTTTTAATTATTTTTAACGAATTTTAGCTAAATAAAAATAAGAATAGGATCACAAAATTTATAAAAAACCAAAGTAACAAATTCAACATGTGGTTGATATAAAAGATTAAAATAGATTTTCAAAATAATAATAAATGGATTATTTTGAAATTTTTGAAGATGCTTATTATTAATACACTGAGAAAAAAATTTAAATATTCAAAAGCAAATGTTATTTGGAAAAGTTTCTTTGATATTTATTAATTATTAAAAAAATTTGACTGTAATGGAATATATATTTCTATGAAATATATCTTATTTTTTTCATGAATTGTAAAAAATAGATTGTTTATTTGCTAAAAATAAAATTTTATTTCGCTGTTTTTAAATGAGAATTTATTTTTATGAAATAAGCGTTATAATTTAAAAATAAATTTTAAGCATAATTTTGTCTTTTTTTAGCATACAAATATAAAATAAAATATAACAAAATTTACAACGAGGGGAAGGGAGGGAAATTCAATATGCAAGAAATAAAATATCTTTATCTATGAATAGAAGTTTATATATATGTATCTATATATTATATATATAAACAAAAAAATGCATATTTATAAAAACTATAGGTATATAGAGTTCATCTAGTAGAGTTCAAAAAATTTCAATAACTTTTATAAGATAAAGCTTTTATATTCTTTATTTTATAACTTTTGCCTTCAGAAATTTTTCTTTTTATTTATATTTACAAAATTCATTGAAATAAATATTTGTTAAGGCTGAAAAGTATAGACTTCTGTAAAAAAAAAAATAAGAAATATTGCATAAGAAATTAAATTATGATAAAAATAAGATAAAGAAGAAACTGCAGTAGAAACAATTTTTTTTATTGCGAGGCTCGCAATAGCGCAGGAGGCGTCTTTCCCCTATAATATATAATATCAGAGCAAATTAGATTTGTTTTGATGGTCAACAATAATTTATTACAGTGAGCAAATAAATATCACATATACTACGGTAATAATAACGCCAACATAAACAGTATAATCTATAGATAATCTATAAGAAACTTCATACAAATTTACCAAAGAGTCAGTCTGAAAGTATAATGTAATTAAATGTAAATATATAATAGATGTCATTAAAATATGGCATCACTATCCTGAGCAGCGGACTAAACTGAATCGAAAAGTCTTTTATCATTTTCGCAATGGTTAACGAGATATTATTTATTAAATATTGATCGCTAAATATTGATTTTCAATAATTTTTATTCAGATACTTTAAATTCAAATACTTTAAACTCATTAACTTTATAGAAAAAAACAGCAAAAGATAAAAATGATTTATTTTCTACTTATAAAGTTCTGAGAATTTTTTTAGAATTTTTTTAGAATTTTTTAATACCGTATTTTCTCATAGTGATAAAAATAAAAAAATGCAGTATTAAAAAGTTGATAAAAAAATTCTGGAAAATTTCTTAAAGTTCTATGAAAGAAAATAAATATGAGAAGAAAATGATTTTTGTCTTTTGCAATTTTTCTGTATAATATTTGAGTAAAAAATTATTGAAAACTAATATTTAGCGATTTTTAATAATTAATATCTCGTTAACCATTGCGAAAATTACAAAATGGTACAGAACTTTTCGACTTAGTTTTAATCCACTCTACTTGCTCAGGATGGGTGGTACCGTATTTTAATGACATTCTATATTAAAAAAATATATTATCGTAATATCATAATATCATTGAATACTAATTATTCTTCTTTAAAATCAAAGAGCTGATTGACTAGTGATGTTTGTGAGCTATTTAAAAATTTTGGTTTCATAGCCTGTTCTTATCTTAAAACAATAAAATCTTGAGATGCTAATACACTTCTGTGATTGGCTTTGGCTTATAACATTTTAAGACTGTTTTAAATATACCTAAGACAATCTTAAATATAAAAATAATGTTAAGTATAAGAATCAATGAATACCAGCCTTAAAGCTGGTACAAGTATTAGAGGTATAATAAGATAACAATATTAATGTCAAATAGCATTTTACATTGAATTTCAATGTGTCACATTTCTAAAGAATATTTCTTTTTTAGGCTTTAAATATATAATGTAATTTTGAAAAAGGAGAAAAGTTAAAATAGTCACTACTTACTTATCAAAGTATTGAGTTAAATTAGTTAGAATAAAAGTTCATAAATGCTACAAACATCAAAATTCAAACAATTGTAACTTTGTTAAAATGAATAAAATTTTAATTTGAAGAAGAGTTTTAAAGCGTAAAATCTCTATTTTTGAAAAGCCTAAATCTTTTGAGTTTTGTCAATTTGATAATTTTTTACATGTAAGAGTCTACTAACTGAAGAAAATGGGAAATTTTTTTTCACTTTGTGGGTCTGTTATATATCCAAAAAAATTTTTTTTGAAAATTTTCGATTTTTTAACATAAAAGTTTAAAGTTTTCCTTGAAAAATTATTTTTTAAATATATTTAAAAAATTTTTTTGTTATTAAATTATCGCGAATTAAATAAAAGGAGTATTTTGATTTTAATTGTTCATAATTCCGTTAAAAACTATCATACTGCAATTTAAAAAACAGATTCTTAAAACTGAAACTTTGATCTATCGAATAGTATAATTGCTAAGTTTTCTTAAAAGCGTATAAATATGATGCAAATGAAGTAACGCTACGAACTTTTGTTCTGATTCATTAAAATATATTTTCAATTAATAAATCATCTATGGGAGAGTTACGAAAATAATATTATGATAATAAAATGACAATATAGCATATGTAAATATTAAATATGTAAATATTAAATAACATTACAATCATTCTTAAATATAGAATATAACATTCACACGCTATAATATTATGTACTTGATATGATTTACTCAACTTAAAATATATTAATTTTAAGTACTGTAACTTATTATATGTACAACTTTATTCTATACAAAACAATGTAGTTTAATATGTACAATTTATATTTTCCTGCTTGTCAAAGTTTCTAGTCAATTCTTGATCAACCATTCAACTCCCTTTGTATTTGGTCCAATGTTTTACCCTTTGTTTCCGGAACTAAAAAGTAAACAAATAGAGTGCCAACGGCGCTAAATAAGGAGAATATCCAGAAAGTGCCATAGGATTGTACAGCTTCCTTCATGTCAGAATAAAATTTGGTGACTATAAAAGCCATAAGCCAATTGAATAGACAGGCGCTGCTCCCAGCAATTCCTTTCACCTCTGGCGCAAAGATCTCTGGCATCATCATCCACGGGATCGGTCCAAAACCCACGGAAAATACTATAAGGAAGGTGCACAGCGGAATAAGTGCAAACCATGTAATATTATTGAAAGCCGTGGTATGATCAAGACAATAAAAATAAACCCCAAGAAGCAGAGTCATCAGGAACATTACTGTGATTGATATTAGAAGCAGGAGCCTCCTGCCCAGTTTATCAACAACAAGAGTACCAAAAAAAACTGATACTACTTGCACTGTTCCCACAATGATGGTAGCTATGTTGGGTGAAATAGCGTCTCCGGCTTCGGAAAAGATATCCGAAGAATAAAAAATGATAGAATTCACGCCACTCATTTGTTGGAAGAGCATCAATCCGTAAGCAATGATAAAGCCTTTTTTGGCGGCCCGAGATTTGATTGAATCAAAAAATGATCCACCACTGGTTTCTTCAAGCGCTTCACGATGCGCCTGCAACTCGGCTTCGATATTATATTCATCGCCACGAAACTTGATCAAACTTTTCCTAGCGGCCTCTTCATTACCTTTCTTCAAATAATACACTGGAGTCTCTGGCATGAAGAAAAATATCCCGAAGAAAATCAGCGGCATCACCGCGCAAATGATCGATAGAGTCCTCATATTGTCGATAATGGCTCCAAAAACGTATGAGGCCAGGATACCTACTGTGAGCATCAATTGGAAGTAGGAGCCAAGCGTACCACGGATCTCACTCTCAGCTATCTCTGCCGTATATAAGGGAGCAGCTACGCAGAAGGCTCCACCACTGAGGCCGGTAATAAATCTACCAAAGTAGAACATAAGTACTGAATTTGAAAAGATAATCAGAAGCCAACCAATAGTGAATGGAACTACCATGATTAACATGGCAGTTTTTCTTCCAATTAAATCCGCTATTATGCCGATGGGAATGCACATCGCACCTGCTCCAAGAGTAGCAAGTGATCCTATCCAGGAAAATTCAATGATGGATATTTTTATGTCATAATTTTTTGCCAGATTGACACCATTTTCACCGGCAGGCGATGTCCAACCGAGCACCATACCAGCAGCAAGAGCGCCAAGCGTTGCTGCTATGCCTGCCAGATATTGTGGGAGCCTCTTAGCCCGACCAAGGCTATCAGTAGAAACCAAAGTCTGTTGTGAAATACCAATCTTTTCAACGGACATGATTTGACCACTTGCTGACAAAAGTGGTGTCCTTTCGTCGGTCTGAAAAAAAAGTAATCATAATTAAAATAAGTTTAATATATTTAATTATTGAATTAATATAATTTTTCATTAAATCTCTTGTGAAATATATAGTTTTAATAATTTGAAGTACAAAATAATTTTAAAAAATAATATTCTTCATATACATCTTAAACAAAAAACATTATTTTTTTATATAAAAACTATAAACCACTTAAACAGAATATTCTGCAAACAAAAAATATATAATAGTTTCTATTTGAGAATGACATTCCTTTATTTGAATTAAACCTAACAGATTTAACAGAAATTGTTATTTAACTATTTTATTTTTAATATCTTTCCTTTTTTCTATTTCTTTATAATTATTATTTTTATCTACTTTTTATGCTTTGAAAATAAAATTATAATACAAGTTAATGAAAGAAAAAAAAATGTTATATCATCGTATCATCAGCATTTTAATAAGAACATCAGTTAAGACAAAGTGTATGAAAGAATGAATATTCTTGAAGAAATATATTGCGATGTATTACATACGGTCGACATTGCTGCCGTATTATCGGCATCCCACACAAATTCCGTTGTCATTTTGAAATACTTTCAATCTATTCTAATCTTACAAAGAAACGCAACAGTCACATATCAATTTTGCATTCCACCTCGTGTGATAGTTTCAATTACAGTTTTGAGTTTACAGGTATGCGCGTGTGACACCGAACTCAATATTATTCACCATCTCCGAGGCGCAGTTCAGAGGATCTTTAATTGCACCTTCTGCACTCAACTCTCTCACTCTTTCTTTTCACAACGGTTAAATGTATATATATCTATCTCTTTACAGTCGTAAAAAGTGCTCAGAAATGGAAATAAAAACATCGATATAGCTATCGATGATTATCGATTGTTTTATTAGTATTGCAAAAATGAAACTTCGATTATGTATGTATATATAATACATTTATTAAAAATAAAATTTTAATTTTATGAATTTTTTTAGAAATTATAAATAAATAAAATAAATAAATAAATTTTTTTTAAAAATCAAGCAACAAACTTCTAATAATTATCGATGATTGCAACTATCGATAGTTTTCCATCTCATAATATTTATGCAGTGAGAAATGATAATAGAATCGACATCAATTCGACATTTCGATTTCATTGTCATTTCTCACTGGTACTTAACATTTACTGGCAAAAAAAAATTAATTATTGCACCATAGAAATGTCAAGATTACCAACTATGATATTTTTCATTTTCTTTTGTAAATACAAGTTTGTATCGAGAGAATGCAATAATTTTTATATTAATTTTTCGTATAGATTACTTTTAATCATATTTAAAAATCTTCTTCGGAATTTTTAAAGTATACGGACAATAAAGTATACAGAATAAGACAATTTGGACTAAATAAAAAATGGAAAAAAAAGTTTTGTTATAAGATTTTTGATATCGTAATAATATATGCTTTATAATCTTTATATATAAGTTTTACTTTGTGTACACGCACACACGCACACACA
>NW_017259183.1:2167720-2173375 GCF_001594045.1 Atta colombica | reverse complement strand
CACACACACACACACACACACACACACACACACACACACACACACACACACACACACACACACACACACACACATATAAACAGTCTAAGAGCAGCAAAATGAAACATTGAACATTGCAATATTGGATGGTTGTGAAATGTTGCTGAATCATTGTTGCAAAATTTCAACAATGTTAAGATGTCCGCTTTTTGTTATATTGCAACAAAACGTTCCAACAACATATTGCAATGTATTTGGATAAATTTTTTACGAAGATTCTAAAATGAAAACTATTTCTGTACATATATCTCATTGACTTTAATTTTTCTACAAATCGCATTGAGTGATATGTGCTTTTCAAAAGCACATGATAAAACTATATTTTTTATGATAAAACTATAAAATATTTCAATATAATAATATATAATAATATATTAGGTATACAACTTTGCTTCCGCCGTTTTTTTTCCGAAATTCAAGGCTTTATTGTAAAAAACTGGTTATACATTTATGATTCAAAGCATTGTTCATCGCTGGCCACTACTTTCTCCCATCTTTCGGGTAGCGTACGAATCCCGCGTCGAAAAAACTGGTCATCTTTTGAGGCTATCCACGAATCGATCCAATTTTTTACTTCTTCATAAGACCGGAAGTGCTGGTCAGCCAGGCCGTGTGCCATTGATCGAAACAAGTGATAGTCAGAGGGAGCAACGTCTGGAGAATACGGCGGGTGGAGTAGGACCCATTTCAACGTTTCCAAGTATGTCTTGACCACTTTCGCAACATGGGGTCGAGCATTGTTATGCTGCAAAATCACTTTATCGTGTCTCTCGTTGTATTGCGGCCGTGTTTGTCTTTCAATGCTCGGCTCAATTGCGTTCGATACCGATTGCCTGTGATTGTTTCAGTTGGTTTTAACAGTTCATAATACACCGAGCTGGTCCCACCAAATACAGAGCATGACCTTGGACGTCAAAATCACCGTTCTTGAAGCGTTGAAACCACTCACGATACGTTCTTTCACTAATAGCGGCCTCACCATAAGTATTTGAGAGCATTCGATAAGCCTCAGCCGCATATTTCTTCATATTGAGGCAAAGAATTAAAATCTCCTGCAAATGACGAGAATTTGGCTCGTAAACTGACATTTTCGAGAATAACTTTATGATGCAGACACAAATCGACTAATATTTCTATGGAGGTTATGTTGACAGATGCCCAAGTTTATTGTATGACGTTTATGATCTATTTATTTCGACCACCACTTATCGCTAAAGCCATCTATAGGAAAACGGCGGAAGCAAAGTTGTACACCTAATAATAATAATTAATTTTGAAGGATAAATTTATTCGTAGAATAAAGCATGTATGTGTGCCCCGAACAAACTACAAATATTATCCACATTAATAATATAATCACTTGGTAAATTAATCATGAATTAAATTAATCGCAGTGATTCTTTTTAATTCGAAACCACTTCGAGTCATCAATTAAAATTGATTAAAAAATGACAATATGAAATTTATCAATAAAGTAAATTAAGCGCTGTTTATTCTTGTTAATATCAAGCATAGATACATCATCGATCACATAATTAATATTTTGATAATCGTTTTCAGCAGCTATTTGCTTATCATTTTATCCAATAATGATCCAATATTGATTGTATCCTTGATATTATACAATCTTTTGATTTCATATTTAAAATAAATATAAAACTTAGCTAATGAAATGGTCATCAAATAATAGATCAATAAATTTTTATTTAAATATAAAATGAATATTAATTATCATAAAAAAAGCGACTGTTAAACTAAAAGACTGTACTAAATATTGTAAAAACTTATATTTTTATATTAGGTGTACAACTTTGCTTCCGCCGTTTTCCTATAGATGGCTTTAGCAGTAAGTGGTGGTCGAAATAAATAGATCATAGACGTCATACAATAAACTTGGGCATCTGTCAACATAATTCCATAGAAACATTAGTCGATTTGTGCATCATAAAGTTATTCTCGATTGAAAATGTCAGTTTACGAGCTAAATTCTCGTCATTTGCGGGAGGTTTTAATTTTTTGCTTCAATATGAAGAAATATGCGGCTGAGGCTCATCGAATGCTCTCAAATACTTATGGTGAGGCCGCTATTAGTGAAAGAACGTATCGTGAGTGGTTTCAACGCTTCAAGAACGGTGATTTTGACGTCGAAGACCGGCATAGTGGTGGAAGAGAGAAGGTTTTCGAAGATGCAGAATTGGAGGCATTACTTGAGCAAGACTCGTGTCAAAATCAAGAAGAATTGGCACGATCATTGGGAGTGACTCAACAAGCCATTTCAAAACGCCTCAAAGCCATGGGAATGATTCAGAAGCAAGGAAATTGGGTGCCGTACGAATTGAAGCCGAGAGATGTTGAACGGCGTTTGTTTGCTTGTGAACAGCTGCTTGAAAGGCAAAGACGGAAGGGATTTCTGCATCGCATTGTGACTGGGGACGAAAAATGGGTTCATTACGATAATCCCAAGCGCAGAAAATCATGGGGAGTTCCCGGCCATGCTTCCACGTCGACGGCCAAACCGAATATTCACGGCTCCAAGGTCATGCTCTGTATTTGGTGGGACCAGCTCGGCGTAGTGTATTATGAACTGTTAAAACCGACTGAAACAATCACAGGCAATCGATATCGAACGCAATTGATGCGTTTGAGCCGAGCATTGAAAGACAAACACGGCCGCAATACAACGAGAGACACGATAAAGTGATTTTGCAGCATGACAATGCTTGACCCCATGTTGCGAAAGTGGTCAAGACATACTTGGAAACGTTGAAATGGGTCCTACTCCACCCGCCGTATTCTCCAGACGTTGCTCCTTCTGATTATCACTTGTTTCGATCAATGGCACACGGCCTGGCTGACCAGCACTTCCGGACTTATGAAGAAGTAAAAAATTGGATCGATTCGTGGATAGCCTCAAAAAATGACCAGTTTTTTCGATGCGGGATTCGTACGCTACCCGAAAAATGGGAGAAAGTAGTGGCCAGCGATGGACAATACTTTGAATCATAAATGTATAAGTTTTTACAATAAAGCCTCGAATTTCGGAAAAAAAACGGAAACAAAGTTGTACACCTAATATTATTATTATTATTATTGTAACAATTAAGAATTACAATTTTGCAATGTTTGTGAAATATTACAAGCATATTACTGACATTTTGTAGGTATATTGTTAATTTACATTTCTGTAATATCTCTGCAATGTTATATTGCAACATTGCAGCAATATTGTTTCAATCTTCTTTGTTGTATGGGGATTAACTTCTTCAGAACCAACCTACATCAAATTTAAATACATTATCCGTTGAAATTAATTATACACTTAATTCTACATTTGAGATCTGATGTATATAATAATGTAGGTATATGTTAGAAAAATAATCAAAATTTTGAAAAAAATTATTTTAGTATAAATTATTTATTTAAGTACGCATGAATTGAATTAAAAATAATTTTTTTAACATAGTTTCAATAAAATCAGGTCTGAAAAGGTTAAGCTTTATTTGGATTAGAGATTATATGAAACAGCAATGTTATAATTTCAAAAATGAGCCAAAAAGTTTTAGTATAAGAAATAAATTATGTGTTTCATATATGTTATATATGCATGCAATATGATTTAGCAGTATATATAGTTTAGCAATATATATTTATCGAAGTTTCGTAAATTATATGTACATATATATTATATATATTATATATATATTATATATAAGTCATGTGTGTAAGTCAGTAAAATAATGATTCTATCAGAATTCGACCTTTCGACCATCGCACCAGCAATCCCTATAACTTTTTTAGAAATTCCTCTTTATCAGAAGGGAGTTATAATGTCTTGGTTATATAAATAAGAAATTTTAAAATATTTGTTGTTTTTGAATGTGTGCTACTGATTAAATGTTATTTTTTATCTCGCTATATTCTTTATTTCTAAAAAAATGTAATAAAGAATTAATAATAATGATTACAAAAGTAAAAAATTATAAATAAAACTATACATGTTTGTTTCATGCAAGCTGTAATTTAAAATTACAATGAAAAATTTTTTGTGAAAGATTTAATAAATTTTTTTATAGCTTTCTTTTTGTAATGTTATAGAAATTATAGGAATTGATTTAAATATCAGAAAGCAAATTAAATGATTACTCGAAATGGCGTTTTTTTAATGTCATCTAATGAGAAAAACGCCACGAACTTTTTCCCACACCTAATATTATTGTATTTTTATCTATCAAAATAAAGGAAAACTCAATTTATGTGAGCACGAGCTCCAGATAATACATGAATAATTCGAAATTATTTCTAGATTTTTTCTCTCAAAAATTACATTAATATTATGATCTGCATTTAGAACGCGCTTTTCTTGATAAAAGTGCGCTTTTCTCTCTAAAATTCTATAGCTTATGCGTAACGTAAATTATAGCATGTTAGCTAACATCGTTGTAAGCGCAAATATGGGCCATTAAGTGAATAATTTATTAATTTTTTAAAATATATTTCTTATATGTGTATGTCATATACTTATTATATATTATTTATATTTATTATATGTATTGTTTATATATATATAAATACAAATTTTTGTATTCTACATTTTGTGTAAATGTAGAAACTTAATTTAATTGCAATTAATACAATGATGACAAATTGAATACATTAAGCATGCAATTGCCTCCCAGTATGTACACACTATTTTTACGCATTAAATGTGCTTGATATTCGTATATTCTTATCTTCAACGGAAAAACATTCTAGATTACATTTATGTATAAGTTTCAAATATAAGCATTCTTATTGATGAACTTGAAATTTACGCTTATCAGGAGTCAGAAATCAAATCAGCATAAAAAAACTCAATGATAATATATAAGAAAATACTTGTAAAAGTTTCAAATGTAAACATTCTTATTAGTAAACTTAAAATTTACCAGGAAATTGTACATTACCATAGGAGCATATTATCGATGATAATATATTATTTTATGGTAATGTACAACTTCTTGATAAGTGTAAATTTCAAGTTCACTAAGAATGTTTACAATTGAAGCTTTCACAGATATTTTCTTTAGAAATGCCAAAAGCCAAAAGATTTACGGATTATCGCCATGTCGTGATCCATAATTGTTAACGTTCATATACTTTGCCGTTTACTTCATCAAGGTGAACAGCGCACTGATATTATAATATAATATAAATAGTGATACTATATAATAGTATCACTATCATTACTAAGGTCGCAAGTCGCAAGTGTATGCTCTTATAGTCTTCGCATAGGATTACAAGTTGTAAATGGTAAAAAATTGGCCACTCACAATTGAATATGAAAAAAAATAATCGATTATAATTCGTTTTTCAGCTTCCAACTTATGATCCTGTTGTAGAACAGACATTAATGCCAATGTTTCGTGAATCTTGCGTGCGTGCGTGCGTGCATGCGTGCGTATGTGTGCGTGCGTGTGTGTGTGTGTGTGTGTGTGTGTGTGTGTGTGTGTGTGTGTGTGTGTACAGGTGTTCTAGAATGACCGTGAAATTTCATGTGCTAGTAGAGCAGTAGACTAAATTGAATCCTTCACCATTTTGCAATTTTTGCAATAGTTAATAATTAATAAAATAGATAAT
>NW_017259183.1:2165555-2167620 GCF_001594045.1 Atta colombica | reverse complement strand
AAAATAAATAATTAATAAAATAAATAATTAATAAAATAAATCGCTGAATATTGATTTTCAATAATTTTTTACTCAAATAGTATCAACTTTACAAAAAACAGCAAGAAACAAAAATTGTTTATTTTCTTCTCATAGAGTTCTGAGAATTTTTTCAAAATTTTTTGGTACCGCATTTTCCTGTTGATGAAAGTAATTGTCAATAAGAAAATGCAGTATCAAAAGTTGATAAAAAATTCTTCAAATAACTCATTGTTAGTGAACAAATACAATCTAAAAAGAAAATTGTAGAATTATAATAAATAATATTATCAAATTAAAAAATTTTGTCCATACAGCACAGAAAGATTGCTGAAACATTGCAGAATGATTTCACTGAAACATTGCAATATTGCATGGTGGTTGCGAAACATTGCTGAATCATTATTGCAAAATTCACAACAATATTAAGATATCCGCTTTTTGTTATATTACAATAATATTGCAATAATTACTGACATTTTGCAGGCATATTGTTAATTTACATTTCTGTAATATCTCTGCAATGTTACATTGTAATCTATTGTACAATATTGCAACATTGCAGCAATATTGCTTCAATCTTCTGTGCTGTATGTGGGTAAGACTTGTAAGACTTGTAAGACTTGTCGACCGATCGAGTAATAAACGTATCATGTCACTTATAATGACACTTATTATAATGACAATAATTTTGACATTATTTATTATAATTCTACAATTTTCTTCTTAGATTGTATTTACGTTCACTGAGTTATTTGGATTATGTTCATAGTTGACTATGTTAATTAATCGCACTCCTTCAACAGGAATTGAGAAGCGTCGTTCATTTTAATGCAATTATTAAGGAATTATCAGAATAAAATATATTTAAACCTATCATTTAAACCTAGCATATTAAGCCTTACATTTACGTATGTTATTTAATTTATGAAAATGATGAAATCAGTCAAAACATTCGAAATAGAAAATTATTGTTTATACATTTGAATTATAGAATATGTGTAATTTATTATAGCGCATCTTTAATCGCGCAGTTTACTCTCACTTGCACAATTTATTAAATTATTTAGAAATATAAAATATTTATTATATTTTTTACTATTATTTATCTTTGTTGAAACTTTATATTTTTTTTCTGAAATATTGTTCTTTAAGATTAAAAGAAAATAAAATTTTAAAAGGTATAATTGTTCAAAGATATACCTTGTATATGAATGCTATAATAATCATAATCTATGATTTATTTACAGTTTAAGCAATTTTTTGAATTTATTTAAAAATTTTTTCGCGTTACAAAATAATGTACAAATCATTATGACTTTGTTATTTTGATACCCAGATAACTTTGATATTGAAAATTATTGCAGTCTATATATATATATAAGTGCTATACATATGTATAATCTTATATCATTTTGCTTGATATGTTATATAAAATTTTAAGTACTTCCAATCTTCATATATCTACTTGTTGAACATTGAACAGATACTAGATAATATTATAGATAATATTATAGATAATTGATCAGATCTTCCACTTTATATGCTAATAAATAAATATTTTTATACACATTAAAATAAATAGATAGTTATGTATTTTATAATGTATCACTTTAAAAAATATTAATTTTATAGAGTATAAATTTATATCTATTAAAAGTTTCCGATAAACATTTTTTTATGTAAAAACAGATATATGTGTGTAATTATATGCACGTATAATACGTTTCATATGTATGTGTACATATATATTTACCTTTTTTTCTGAATCTCCGTCCATATACATGTATAGAGGAAAGCTCCCTATTATGAGATAGGCGCCTAATATGAGATAGCGGGAAATTATACAATATTCTATACATAATTACATATACATATGTATATAATTTGATACATTAATATATTTTCATATGATTATATAATGTATAAGCACTTTTTCTGATTTAAAATTTCATATTAAAAGCAATGTAAAAGATATTATTTTAATCATTTTTTAATTTTACTTATTGTTCTTTCTGTACGTGCGTGCGCATGTGTGTGTGTGCGT
>NW_017259183.1:2124192-2165455 GCF_001594045.1 Atta colombica | reverse complement strand
GTGTGTGTGTGTGTGTGTGTGTGTGTGTGTGTGTGTGTGTGTGTGTGTGTGTGTGTGTGTGTGTGTGTGTTATACTAGGTGTAGTAAAAAGAAATCCATTATTTTTGCATGAAATTGAATGGAAAAATAATGGATTTCTTTTTACTACATCTAATATTTATACATTATACCTATTTAGAAATATATTTTATAGGGGAGACCGGAGCTAAGTGGACAACGGGGCTAAATTTAAATTTTGAATAGCAAAAATATATCTTATGAGTTCCCAATTTATATTGTAGAAAGCATCTCGTGTGTCCTCTTCATCAACGAAGTTTGGTTAGTTTAGATGTCGCATTATTATGTTTAGATAATCAAACGTGTTTTCGATAGTCAAAAGTAATTTGATATTTCATTTTTCAAATCACATCATTTTTTGTGTATATGGATGAAGTTGCAAACACTAGAACTTTTTATTGCCATCTTGTAGTTTTATAATCACTCTATAAAACACTAATAATCGTTTGACTAAAATCGTTTATTTTATTATTGAAAACTGTAATTGAAAAAAAGATGCCCACTTAATCCCTATATATATAATTGTATAATATACATGTATATAAAATTTTATACATGCATATAACGTACACACACACACACACACACACACACACACTCTCTCTCTCACACACACGCCCCACACTCACACACACGCCCCACACACACACACACACACACACACACACACACACACACATATACACAATTGTATATATAAAATATTAATATATAATTTTATTTTAAAACTTGTTTACATATCTTTACTAGCATTTCATTATCTTCATATTATGATTTACGTATAACAATCACAAAAGAAGACATCATACATCAATTATATTGAATAATATCACATGTAAGATTATGCAATATCTCATTAAGGAAAAAAACAGACAGAAAGAAATATAAAGAATAGTGAACAGCAGTCGTGAGACGCATAATAGAAGAGTTATTGTTTAGATAACAATTTAAAATAGTTTATAGGTATTTCAAAATACGCGAAGTTACATCATTTAGTGAATTTTCAAAATTGCAGATACCCATTTCATATTTATTTACCCATTTCATATTTAAATAAATTTAATATTTAATATATATATACTAATGTAAGAAATAAATCGCATATTCTTTGCTTTATTTCAACTTTCAAAACATACTAATTGCTCCATTATTGCATCGTATCGTTTGCATCATTATCGTGAATTCCGTAGAATTGCAAAGAGAGTTATAAAAGTGTTAGAGAGAACTCGTTTAATTACGTAGAAGCTGCTATAAAAAAAGAAAACATAGTATCTGCGAACGTTATGACGTTTCAGATACTGACGATAATAAAACTAGATATAATTTCGCTCCAGTATTTCGCTGATAACAATAAACGTAATGTATGTGTATGATGCAAAAGAACGTGACGTTTTTAATGCATGTCAATTAATGACATAATATGTCTATACAATTTTGTAATTATTTACACGATTTATTCTTTCTTACGTGTAAATAATTACAAAATTTATTCTTTCAATCAGAAATTAGACAAAATATTCTGTTCATACATGAATGGAATATAATAAAATTTAAATTAAAGACATCTAATACGACGCATTACTTTCTAACATTATCTACGACAATATTATTTTTGATAATCTAATGTGCAATGATGAAGATTTACTTCAATTTTTTGAAGATTTATTTTTGTCGTACAAAAGTCGTTTTTCCATATAAATAGCATGTATAAAATTTTGTATTATTTAAGAATTGTATTATTTGTGAATCTTTACCTTTTTACGCGAGTACATGATTAATTTCCATTGAATATAATTTCTCTTTTATGACACTTCAAGCTTGTAACTCTGCGATGTACAGTATCATTAGGTATATCACAGGTCACTTAATAGTTCAAATATTATTAGATAAATAGAAATTTACATTCGACATATATAATTGAAAATGCAAAATCAAACTGAACAACTTGTTCTACATTTATATTTGCATAAATTTTTGTGTTTGTACTGACTTAAAATAAATGGAATTTTTTCATAGTTGCTAATTATTTTATCAAAATAATTATGCTGTGTCAATATTTTTCTACGATATTAGGCTTCTTAAATTATCATTGATATCATAGAAATCAATACGAAATATCCGTTCCACTTTTTTTCTGTTATTTTACGTTTATCAAAATTGGATAAATACTTTTCTCTTTTTTATTTGATTAAGAATGACGTTCTCATTATTTTATCTTATCCTCGATATGATTTATATTTTAACTTTAAAAATGACCACATTCTCATGTATTTCTATGTGTTTTTGGTATATTATATTTTGATATAAATCAATTAATAACATAAAAATATATTTTTATTTTTAAGAATGTAATAAAGTTTTAGAGAAAGAATAGCCAGTATAAACTTTTGCAACATATATATGTTCAACATAAACAATAACACATCGCAATATTGCGTAATGTTATCGCATGAACGCACGTCGTAACGATATCAATGCGATATAGACAATGCGAGATATACATAATATTCGAGTGCCAAGAGTTAAGTTTTAAAAATGGATGAGATTAAATATGATTTCATAGTATTAACAATCTTTATTACCATAATTTCTGGGCATATTTATTTAATCGACGCGTGCGATAAAAAAGACTATTCTCTACGACATACGTTTTCAATATTTTGCTCAACAAGAACGAATTTGTAACACAAAAATATATTTGTCAAAATGTTGTGGCCAAGTTATATAAACAGGTATATACCACTTTAAAAATCTGAGCAAACAGGATGCGAACAATCCGAGCTTATACTTATACTTATTTACATTAATTTTAGGAAAAAATAATAATCAACTTAAGAGAAGAGTTTCCTGTTTCGCAATTTTATTTGCTCGCACGCGAATTTTTACGAAGTTTATTCGTTAAAGTGCATTCGTGACTCTCGTTATCTTGCACTTGTCTTACTAAACGCTAAATATGCTAATCACGTACAATACTACAGTAGGTATGTTAAAAATTGTTTGCGATATATTAGATATTACTTTCAATTTGTACAGAAAAATACTTAAAAGCGTTTAAAGTATTACAAAAAATTGTTAAATTTAAGTTGTGATATTAATGTATCTTAACTATAATACAAAAATAATACAATTATATTGAAATGAAATATTGCTTAAATAATAATTACATTTATAAATAATTTAATAAATTTAAAGACAAAAAGGAGAAAAATTAATTAATATTGATTGCATAATTGTGGTACAATAATGGATAAATGAAAATACTAAAATTAGTAAGAATAATATTTAAAAGAATTAAATTTCTACACAACATATATACGAAATGTGAATAATTTATATTTTTTTATCGTTCAAAATATTTAACATTCTGTTCACATTATAGCATATATATATGTATATATATATGTTCGCAAATATTAGTATCTAGCAAATATTGAATCAAAACGAAAGTTTATAACGCTTTTTCATTTGTATCATATCTACATCTTTCTTAAAAAAAAATTTGGCAATTGCATTCGATAGAACAAAATTTTAGCTTTAATGAATCTGTTTTTAAATTGCAGTAAAATGATTTTTAACAGAGTTGGGCAATTAAAGTTAAAATGCTCTTTTTATTTAATCCGTAATATCCCAATAACAAAAAATCTTAGGAAAATTTTCAAAAAACAATTACGTAAGAAGAACTTTAAGCTTTCATATTAGAAAATTGAAAATTTTTCCAATTTTTTTTAGCACGTGACAAGCTTACAAAGTATAAAGTATAAAGAAAAGTACAAAGTACAAAGTATAAAGAAAATTTTCTGTTTTGTCCATTTCATAGTTTTGTAGATGTAAAAATTACCAAACTCACAAAAACTCAAAATTCATAGTAATGTTTTTTTGAAAATAGAAATTTTATTTTTAAAATCCTTTTTTTATTTTAAATTTCATTTATTTTTAACAAAGTTATATCTGCTTGAATTTTGAAGTTCGTAGCAAATTTAACTTTTATTTCAATATAATATATACGTATTTAATTAACAAATATATTAATTTAATGTAGCGATTATACTGAAATCTTATATATAAAAGACAATTAAAATCGACATTTCACTTTCATGCTTACTTAAACAACATATTTCAACGTTGATACCCGTCGACCGTGTGAAAATGATTTATGTAACAATCCGTGTAGTTTCTTATGTAAGTATAACACAATATGTGTAATTCATAATTTTCGTTTCGTCGGGTTTTTCCGTTTACCACGTCGTGCTGCCCGATTCACATCATGCGGAAAATGCGAACTCGCGTTAATGTCGTAATAATGCCTGGCGAAATCACAAATTATTAACCATACATAGCAACTAAACCGCTGGTTTGCGGATATTCTCCTTATCTTGCGTATTTCATGATTGCGATAAACGTACAAAATGAAAACATGTGGATGCGAATTGCGGAGCCGGCGTGCAACGTGAATATTAATCGAGCATACAAAATGTTGAAATCCTGATGTATTATAATTATAGATTCATATACTTTCACATGTATTCCCCACACATATATATATATATATATTTTTTTTTTATCCTATGAGAAAATAATTGACTGCACACGTTATAATTCAATTAAGTATGAAGTCGATAATTTTTTCATGAGGCAAAAAGTTAGTTCAACGACTCTGATTCATCTTGTATGGATATATATATATATATATATCCTCACACTATATTCTCATTTATTTAAGAATTCTAATAATGGCTTCATTAATATAATTGCAACATTTGCTCAATATATTCTCAAGAACACATAAAAAGCAGTATACAAAATCAAATAACTTTATTTTAATTCTTAACGTCAATAAACAGTCAAATTTTGTAACCAATAATCATTTTGACTTTCATGATATTAGAATAAAGAATAATTTTGACTTTCAATTCTCTTGTGTTCCTTGGGCAATGCATGCTAATATTTAATCAATGCATCGCTGTATAAATTGTCCTACTAGAGAAACATTAATCATCGTTGTTTCCGTTTCACTTCTTAATATCTTTCATTTCTTTATAAAGAGTCCTTCCATATTAAATCAAAAGTGTCAGAAAATAGCACAAAATAAAAATAAGCAAATTAATCTTAATAATAAGTGTGTCAAGTTGCGTCAGTTTTTAATAATAAGGCTCACCGCCTTAGACGAGCTGTAATTCACGTTTCAGATTTTAAAATACAATTCTACATTTTGTAATTTTATACGTCATGTATTTCGGTCTGTGTATTTTAGCATATATTTTACATACGCATGTATTCTAACTATTCACATGTCATTCGTATCACATAAAATTACAAATAGAATTCTAATTTAAATGGTGACATGAATTATAGATAATCTAAAATTAAAAATGACGTCGACGTGAGGATTTATACGTAAAATCGATTAAAAGAATACGCAAAACAGGAAGAGCATATACAATGGTTGCGTTCCACAGAAAAATCAGCTTTGTATACATATAATAATTGCACGATTTTTTAATATGATTGATTTGTACATTTAGAATGTATAAGTGAGGAACTAAAGGCAAAATCAATTACATCAAAGAATTTTACAATTGCAAAGTTGCTTTTTCTGCTGAACGCAATCAATATGAAGAATTCATAAGCATACACAGTGATAACGTAGTAATACCACGTTTTAAATGTTACTTTGAAGTTAAAGTTTAATGCGATATTATATTATGGAAATAAATCGAGTGTGTCGAAATTTCTCAAATATGCGTTTTTTTTATAAAAATATGTAAAAATTTATTATACTTAATTCAATGTTATCAATTATCTCTTTATCAACATATTATTTATATTCGCGATGCTTTTTTCACATATGTGCTTTTTTTTAAATCAACATGTACTCGACGTAGCCTTATTATTTAAAAAAATATGTAATAGAAGTGTAATGTCGATTACATATTACAAATTGCAGTAATACTGGTAGCTCAAAAGATTTAATCTTTAATCGAGATCTCGCGAGAATGTCCAGCTCGTCTGATAATACGGAAGAACGATAAAACACGAAATTTGGTCTCTCTAAATTATACTGTATTACACTTTCCGTAACAAGACAATTTATACATTGAAAAGAAAAAGAGAAAAAAAATAAAAGAAGAATAAAGGAAAAAAAAATCGATAAAGGAATTTTATCGTTATCGCGCTTGTACAAGAAATTAATTTTAGCAAATTAATTTTAGAATTTTGATTACACACCGTGACTTTCCTCTAGTTTGACGTCTCTTCGATAGTCAATAGTCCCTCGTTGGGGCAATCGTGGGTCTACTAGAGGGAACGGTTGGCTATACAAAACCGTGCTGACCAGCGCGTATCGTGGCGTACAACAGAGTATGTGACGGAGACCCGCGACGCTAACATCGGCCCGAGAATTCAATTCTTATCAGTCGTATACAGTATTGAACGCGAAGATATACGTATATCTTGAGTTAATCAACTGCGCGAACACCGCAGTTGTAAATAGATCTTTCACAAATGAGGAATGCATCTTCTTCAGCAACGTGGCACTCACTGTAGTATTTCCTCGTTTGCGTCATCCCTCTTTGGTTCCGTTTGGGACAATTAGTTCGATGCAATATTCTCGCAATCAACAAATCTCCCACTTAGTTCTGCGCGCGATAATTGTGCATAAATGGCGATGTGCGAACGCTTTGGCGATATGCGACAAAACAAGTCAGCGCCAAACATTAAGAGGATACTCAATCATACTTTCTGTATGTGTCTGGACTGCATATTTTGTGAGTTTTTTTCATCAGGATAATAATAAACGCAAAGTATCTCCGTTTTTCTACCAGAAGAAATACATCGCATTTTTAAAATCACGTTTAGAGAATTTAATCCTAAAGCATAAATAATGTTTCCATTTTTACCTCGTTTTACAATGATAATAGATACTTATCCGCAAGAAATAGATTAGTTTACTGATCCGTTTTTTTGCGGGGAAAAAATATAATATTAATAATTAAGTTGTCAAAATTAAATGGTTGATTACGTTTCTCTTCTCTCTAAAACTTTTACAGTACTGTCACTATAAAGAGCGAATCTTATTTTTAAAGATTAAAAATTGAACCTCTCTTTTTCAAGACTGGTCTAACTTTCAATCTTTAGAATAAAATTTCATTCTAATAAATTTAGAAAGTTCTATTAATTCCAATCTTATTATTCTATTAATTTTTTTGTCCTACAGTAAAACTACTTGTAGAAAAGGAATAATATCAGAAATGGAAGTCTCCTGAAGTCGATCATACGCTTCATAATAATTTCACTGGATATTCAAAGATTTATAGATATTTTACATGGTATAAATTCTCATGAAAGAAAGTACAAGATATGCGTATATTTTTTACATTTAAGTGTTTTTCAATCTTTTTTCAATTCATGACATATTAAAAGCTAATTAAGAGCCTAATTTCTCGAAATAAATCATTAGGAGTACAGCACAGTTCTTTTACTAAAAATTCAGAATTATAATATATGAAAAATTCAGAAATAAAAAGTAAAGTAAAATTTTTATTTTTTGTTATCGTTTTAAAAGTGATTGTAAACATTTTTTTTCTTTACACTTTACTCGCTTTTTTATTTATTTTTAAAATCTCTTGCAGAGATGCATACAATAGTTTTTACTTTATAAATAAATACGAATAAATACGAGCGTAATACAACAGACAGCGCACTGGATGGCCAGACAGGTTCCTATTCTCGAAAAGTATCGCATACGAAAAACTAAGGAATTACTATAGTATTCATTACATATACTATAGCATTTCTCTAGTTTTTCGTATGTGATACGTTTGAAGAATCGGGGCCCTGAGATCCCGGTAGGACCTAAAATATTTACCCGGTAGGACCTAAAACCTTTTCCGAAAGGAGACACGTTCATGTCTCCTCTCGAAAAAGGTTGGCAACCTCTCGAAAGTATCCTTGCCCACAGAAACACCTCTCGAAAAATCCGCCGTTTAGAACCGGCATTAAAATTGTATGTCTCATATATATGCTCGTGGCAATTTGAATAATCAGCGTGCGCATCACAAACATATGAGAGAGATGTAACACAGGCCTGAAGTCTAACGTAAGAAGAAAAAAAGAAGAACAAATAAACAAATTGGATTGAATGAATTCAGATTTTCAGAAATATTGATTCACGAATGTTAAAATGAATGCTTTTCAATCCTGAATACATTTTTATTTATTTATAGAAATTGCATGCAGCATATCTTTATGCTTTTCAATCTAAAAATAATATTAGTCTTTTCTGTACATTGTGAATACTGTTCAATTCAAAATTTTAAATAGAAAATGCAGTGTTTTAATCCAATTGCATCCAATTGAATCTAATTGAATCTAAAAAAAAGTATTTGCTATTTAAAATACGTATTCGGATAGAAAAAAATTTCAATCCATTTTAATTCATTCTCGTTTACTAGGTACGTATTGAAGGTTTTATCAATGTCACTTTATATTTTGAAAGTTGCCCCGTTCTATGATATGTATATATGTTAATTATGATATGTATATATGTTAATTGTAGTTCAAAGCCAGTCTTTGTATAAAGGCTTTTGTAATTGCTAAACAAATCTGTTTTGTTTAACTTTTCCCTTAGATATTTGCAATTCCCTCATTCTCCTTTACATTAAAATCATCAAAAATATATAATAACTTTAAATGACATGCATATGTTCATACAGACATTTATAGCAGCACTAAGTACCTATTATATAAATATCTGAATTGTCATTGAATACACCGAGAAATGAAATATTATCATTACTTAAATATATTGAAATAGTATCGTTCGCAATTTTCCTATATATAATTTTTATTTATTTAGATATCATTTTTAGATAATAAGTAATGCAAACATGTTTAATTCTAAAATTCTTTTCTCTTTATAGTGATTGATATTTTTTCATTTACTTATAGCATGATTCATAAATCACATATATCATTCCCGACAAATTTACACAGAAATGCGATACGTACAGCTGATAAATAACTGATAGATTTCACTATCCGCGTTTTATTTTTTATTGAGGAATCTCGATAAAGTCAATAACAATCGTTAAGAATATGAGTAAAACGTGCAAAATATTTAAAATAAGCAAACACATTTGTGATTTTATTCAAGTGATGTATAAATCAATATTTAATGAATTTAATGCTGACGTGTCCTTGATTTTTAATTTAATCGTGATAAATATTTTCAGTTTTTTTTCTGTAATCATTAAGCAGCAATTTGACAACTGCAACGTCACATTTTATGTAATACAAATTTATATTATCGATATTAACGATATTTACCATAAATTATTATTGATTTTTTCCTTACTATAAACTGTTATTCTGGAGGAGAAGTTATTTCTCTATTAAAATCACATAAATTTTAATATATCAATTAAACACGGGATAGTGATGTATCGATCTATAAAAACAAGAAATAACTAGATTGTAAAAGCAAATAATTCTTAAAGTATAATCTACATACATGATGTCTTTAATAATTAGTGTATGCATTCAACGTCAAGAATGTTTCCTGTTATCAGATTTAATATTTTTGAATTTCTACAATATAAATATTTATCTTTTAAGAAAGAAAAAAAATGTAAATTATATAAAATATTTGAAGGCCTGTCGATTCGTATTTATTTCAACATTCTTTAATTCAGTCAAGACAGAAAAAAAGAAGTATTTTTTTCTAATTTTATACATATGTATATACAGAGTATCCCAAAATTCACGAACGTCCTTTTAAGAACGAATTCTTTAGAATTTAGAACATTCTAAGACAAAAATATCGAGATTATAACAGTTTTTAAATTAGTGGTTAAAGTTTACTTATCATGGAGCTGATACTACGCGCTCAGGCATGACGATATGACAAGTGGTGCTTCAGGGCCCTCTCAGCAACTTCAAGATTATCATACAAATATGCAATGTCATTTTTATTAAGAAATTATTGTTGCTTTTATACGGAATCTATTTGTAGATTGCCGTACTTCTTTTGTATTACATTTTTTCCATTTGACACTGTTTTGTATACAAATAAACATTAAAAATTTAAGGATTTCGGACGCTTATTATTACATGTTTAACTTTTCGTCAATAATAAATTAATTTGATAACTCTTTTTTGTAATATGCTGCAAAAAATACAATTTAAGCAATCGATCTTAAATTGTAGATTTTTTTTAGTCATATTTCCTTTGAAAGTATTAAATTTATGAATGAAATTAATTAAAAGCATAAGATTAACAAAAGAAATCATTGATTAATACCTAATTAATTAATATCTAATTTTAATAATTTATTGAAGAAAAGTTAAGTATCTTATAATTATTAAATAACAATAATGAAAAGACAAATTAAAATAAAATTAATTCAAATATAGTTTGGCATTTGATATTTGTATTGATACCAATTATCAGTTTTATTATTGTCAATTATTATCTTGACGGTACGATTTAGAAAACTCGATTTGGTAAAAATATCGATTTAATCTTTATAATGGTTGCAAATATATATATATGTATATAATGAATATAAAATATTCTATAAATGAATATAAAATATTCTAATAAATCTTCTTTTATAAAATATAAAATATTTAATAATATTAAATTTGGTTGATTGCGTTATTATCAGCTACGTAAGAATTAAAAATTATTATCAGATGTATCTGATTTTTTAAAACTCTGCTAACGTCCATAAAACAAAATGTAAGCTATTATATTTTTGTTTGTATTACTCATTTCTCATTTATTTCACATTATACTAAATATTACCTGTATTAAGCAATAATATAAAACATTGAGAGAGAGAGAGAGAGAGAGAGAGAGAGAGAGAGAGAGAGAGAGAGAAAATATGATTTAAGCGACCAGTATGCGTTCGGCAACTCTCCCCTATATATATATATAATAAAGATTAATCTGATTAACTTCTCAAGACATAGCCACAGTATTTTATTACTAAGATTATTAATATTCTGTTATTTGATGTATGAAAAGATAGATTACGGATTATTACGGATTATACAATTAGAAATTTTATAATTTTGTTAAATTAATCACCAGTTAAATTAATCCAAATTTTTTATAAATAAGGATTCTTTTAATATTCAACGATACTTTTATTTAAAAATTTCTGCTTCTATATGGTAATTATATTATAATTAATATCAAAATATATCATAAAATATCAATAACAAGACATTTACAATGATTATAAATCAGTTGTCAAAATAAATTCATAATCATGTATTTTTACCTCGTATGTTAAACATTTTTGTGCTAATATTGATACATAAATTATTTGATATAAAAAGATTTATGTATTGTTATTAAATTAATTATTAATTTAATTTGTAATATTATTATTCCAACTTTAGCTTAAAAAGTTGCATTTCAAGTTTAACAATAATTTGGCGTAATTTGTAGAAAAAGAAAATATATTTAAAAATTCACATAGAAATATTATTAGACACCAAGATGTATTTTGATGCAATTTATAATTTATAATTCTAATTTTTTTCTAATTTTATTAAACGTTTACTAAAATAATTATTTTAAAAATGCGCATATCGTAATTTATATGAAAATTAAATGCATTAGAATTAAATAATTAATAATACTACTTAATTACTTTAAAATAATATTCATATTTAGAAAAATGATATTATTTACAATGTATAGGTATAAGATAAGAGTGACACAAATGTTCAAATTATGCATCATTCATCTCAATATATAATTTTGCTCGCCGAAATAAATTTTGATGTTTCAATGTTTTAAAACATAATTCTTAATTTTAAGTTTTAATTCTTTCAATGAAATATTTATTAATATGATGTAATATAATGTGATATATTATAATAAATATAATATAATATAATAAAATTATCCATCGTTTGAAAAAAAAATCTTTACAAGAATAAACTTTTATAAAATTTTAGATAATTTAATTTTTTTTTCATTAATTACCATTTTGTATTATTTTTTATCGAAATAAAAGAGAAAAAATTTAACAAATAAACAAGGAAAAATTTTATACAAATAAGAAATGATGCTAATCTTAAGTTCTACTCAATGTCTATCGTAGACCTGTTTCTTCTTTCCTTTTCTTTTCTCGGAAACTGACTTCCTTGTTCTTCCCGAACAGAAATTCGATCAGGCATGCCTGATATACAATCAGAATCCAATCAGGTAAGAGTATCTGTTTGAAATCACTCTTATCTACGAGATAGGAGATACTATAATCGATTATTGTTCTCACATTCTGTGATTGATCAATTTGTTACTGCTTATAACTTGATACATATGAAAAAAATGCCAGATTTTTTAATAGACATAATTATTATTCCAACTCTCTAACAATTTAAAAATATGATAATTTGTAGACGATGAATTCTGCACTGAAAAAAAATATAGTCAATTTTAATAAATATTTAGTTGAATACTTGCCAATTAAATATTTATTAATATAAAATATATTTATTTGATACAAGAAATGTTACTTTAAATTAACAATAAAAATAACAATCTTTTTTTTACTAAACAAATATTTATTTACTGTAAGTAAATGTTTTATTGGCAGTATTGAATTAAATTTATTAAAATTGACTATATTTTTTTTCAGTGTGTGAATAAGAGAAGTAATAAGATTTCATAATTGTGTGTTACAACCAAACCCTTGAGAATTAATTCTGGAATCGATAGAGATGAATGGATAGAGATGAAGAATAGATAAGGAGAGGATATGAAAAAACATTTAGACAGATTAGATTCGTGGTTTGCCTCTCGCCTCTGTGTGTACCTCGTAGATATACGCACAAAGGCGAATACCACAAGTCGAAACACTTTTTGTTGCTTTGAAATGTGTACCAATAACCCGAAAAGACATTGTAACGTCTATTTCCAGCCTATATCCAGCAAATAGTGCGTACGTCAGTCCAAATTTCGAGTCAAGGAACTTAACTCTTAATACACACCTTTGAGTCACCTTGGTGCGTATCCTGCGCATTTCTTTTCTTTGAAATATTAAAAGCACCTGGTTGAATACCGATCTTTCTTCTATTCCTAAAAAAAGTTTGACTAGAAAACAAGTTTTGTGCATTATCGGCCTCAATTCATGCGTATCTTTTAACTAGAATAACTCCAAAGTTCATTTCTGGATCACAAATGACCTATCAGAGTGTACATTTTTTTGTAACTGTAAAAGCTCTTATTTTTTTCCATTTTCAACTAATTTTCGTTTGTATTTCAGGAATATTTCGCGAATTAAAAAAAGAATTTAACCCTAGAACAATATTAGCCTTTAAAAAGTACGAAGCTTTTTGACACTCTTGTGTTAAATGTTATCTGTAATATTATCTATATATTATGTTGTTTGTAATGTTATAAAGAACATTTTCCTAATAAATGATAAGTTTTTTTACACAATAACAATAATATAATGCATTGTTTAAAATGTAAATGCAATATATCTTCAATTTATGGCCATTCATGCATTTAAAAAAAATTTCATTTTCAGGTTACTAAATAATTAAATTTTTTAGACAGCCGACACTTGAACTATTTTTTCTTTTGTAGTTTGGAATGTCAACTTTAAGATATTGAAACATATTTTTCCTTTAAACATTTTTATTCCAGAGTTTTGTATAAAAAAGTGCATTTTTCTTATTTTATTAATTATATTTATAATAATTTTATATAGTTATAATAATTTATATAAGACAACCGGTTGTAGGTTCCCTAAGCTTTGAGAATTTTTTAATTTTTTACTGAAGTTAGAATTGAAAATTAATGGTCATATTCGAAAAATAGAACATTTGTGAATATTTAAAAAAAACTGGATGTATGAATCATAGCTTGGTATCACTACACAAAGAGTTCTTTTTCTTTAATTAAGCGAAACGTTGTGACAAAAATATAAACTAAATATAGTATGTTGTAAAGTATGAATATAGAGCTACAATAATATAAACTATGGATTAGTAATCACGTTTTCGTAATTATAGAAAGCAATTAGTTACTTACGGAATATTACATCACCATGGCGTATCAGTTTTTTACACAAACAAAATAAATAATATGATTTATAAATCGATGCAATCAAGTCGTATGACCTGCTCGAATTACTATTGTCATTTGTTAAATTAATTATATAATTATAATATTATGTACAAACAGCGAGTGGCCCACTTTTGAAAACGAACTAAATTGGATCCGGTTATCTTACTTGTTATAAATATACAACTTTACAAATACTTTCTAAAAATATCAAAATATGCGTAAAAATTGCTTAATAATTTTTATATACTTGTAAAATGATGAAAATTAATCCAGGACACGAAAGACCTATCGTATGTAGTAAAGGTGTATACCAAAGATTAATCATTAACTTAAAACTAGACCATATAAGGCGATTCTTCTCTGTAAGATAAGAAAGTAATTACGAGATCTTAAATGAATAGAAAGAAATTCAAGTCATATTAACTAACATTTAAAGCATATTCTAAAAATTAGACAGCAAGCGTATGTGTATTACAATATTTAAATTGCTTTAATTGTATAATATGTATATATAAAATGATCAAGATTTAATTTATTTAAATTATAATTTAATTTAATTTAATTATAAAAATAACTAATTTTTAAATTATTTTAAAATTATTTACAAACGTGTTCTAAGAAGTAGTAAAAACGAAAAAAATTTGAACGTTTTATTGAAAATATTTAAATTGTAACTTGAAAAAAAAATTTTTTCTACAGATAAAGTTTACATTTTGCCGTTTATGATTATGCAATTTATTATTATTATCTAATATAATTACTAATATACAGGGTGTCCCGAAAGTCTTTGCCAATCGCTTTTATGTAAATAGAGCGGACTAAACCGAGTCGAAAAGTCCTCTACCATTTGGCAATAGTTAACAAGATATTAATTATTAAAAATTGCCAAATATTGGTCTCAACAATTTTTTTTACTCAAATACTATCAACTTTATAAAAAAGCTGCAAGAGACAAAATCATTTATTTTCTTCTCATAAAGTTCTGAAAATTTTTTTAGGATTTTTTAATACCGTATTTTCTCATGTTGATAAAAATAAGAAAAGCAATACTAAAAAGATTGATAAAAAATTCTGAAAAAATTCTTAGAGTTCTAAAAGAAAATAAATTATTTTTGTGTTATGACTTCTTCAGGATAGAAATAATCGAGCCCAATGACATGCGCCCGAGAGGATCCGTATGGAAATCGAATGATTACTGAAGGGAAGTTGAGTGGATTTGGTTATTGTGAGAAAGCGGAGAAAGAGAGAGAAGCAGACTTTTTCTAGAAATTCCACACTCCGCGTGGAGATTGTTGGGGAGTGCTTAGGATGATAAAGCGGAGAATGGTACGTGAGATGACGGAGAGGAGACGAACTGAATGGAGGAGTCAGGAATTGACGGAGGGGTGTCTGGACAATTCGCTCCATTGAAGCGTCCGATAACGCAGACAAATCTGGTATCAGGACAGATCGGAAATCAAGAAGGGAGTAAGGGGAGTATCCCCTCTAACCGATTTTAGAGAAGGATGAAGTCGATGAAGCCGGAAGGCGAAGTCGGAGGAGCTGGTGAAATCAGAGGGACTGGCGAAATTGGAGGAACCGATAAAGTCGGAAGAGCTGGCGAAGCCGAAGTAGCCGGTAAAATCGGTGGTATTGGAGCCGGAGGAGAGTCCTCGCTTGGGTGACGACTCTGAGAGTTGTTCAAAGTAACGAGATATTCCTGGAATGTTTCATCCAGAAATCTGCGAACTTCTAAGTGACGAACTTCTCGCCTACGAAACCAATTTCGATTGCACTGCTACCAAGGGTAGTTGTTTCTCGGAGATCTCACTAAAGGTTGCGGACAAATTAGTTCGATTCCCGCAGAAAATAATTAAAGGGAACTGTTTGCTTCTGATTCGGTAGCTCGATAATCGGGTTTCGATGATGTTATGCCTCGGAACTCACGCACAAATTGTGAATGAATCGAACGATTTGGAAAACTGCACGAAGCGTGATGTTAAAGTTGCAATATTAAGCAGAAATAATTTGTATAAGGGAGATATCGCGATGTCGTGGTTTATATTGGAATCTTTTTGAGAATTTTTTGGTTCTTTGATAAGCTATGTTGAGTTGGAAAATCGAGGATTCGGATTGGTAAAATTTTTTGCTCTTTTCTCAAATAATTATTGGAGGATCGCTTTTAATTCAGCTCCACCCACTATAATTTTAATTTTCTAAATATTTATTGGTGATGACATCATCCTCTCTAAAGATTTTGGATTTATGGTTACCTTTGGCGAGTTTAGTTTTATTTGTTCCGTTTTCTGAGAGAGGGAGTATAATGTATCATCTCTTCTAAGCAATCTTATGATTTATGTTATCTTTACGTGAGTTTTCGTATTTTTCTTTTTTTTATCAGTTACTGATTTTTCTTTTATGAGTTAAACGTGCGTTTTCTTCTAGACAGTATTTGCCTACGTTGGACCTACAATATTGTTTGTGATCGATAAAGATAAAACTCAGAACTATCGTTATCTTAAGTTTTATTGTACTACTTTTTCTATTGACAAAAAATCGCCTTTGGACCTTAATCGCTCTTACAAGTTTGGAATGTGCGTTTTTATTTACATAAGTATCACGTACCGTCGATCCGCATCTAAATTCTGTATTCATTGACGATCCTATCTTGTTTAGACAGTATTTTCTCTTCAGAGTTTGTAATTTTAATTATGTGTTGATGCTATAATATAATTATCAGGCAATTTTGAATAAACATAGTTTTTCTATACCGCTGGGAAGATTTCTAATAACACGTTCTTCAAATTCGTGATATTTGCTTGCTCGCTGATTGGTAACTATTAAGAGTTTTGTTCGAGTTTTTGTTCGTGCTTGGCCGATAATTTCATCGAATGTTCACGGAACGAAGAAATTGTAGAGTCCACTGGACGAACAATTGTATTTATTTCATTTTGTTCTAATTATTTTTAATTTTTGTTTTAATTATTTATTAAAAATTCGACGTTTTTCTTATACACTTAATATTTAATATAACTTTCTTTCTATGATTTATTATTAGACGCATCAGACTGAAAAAAGATTATTAAAGATGCGTTTGAGGAGATGCTATTAGTGTTTGTATCCTTGTTTTACGTCTAATAAATGATAAAATGACATAAAGTAGTCTCTCCGAACACATCTTAAAATTGAAAAATATGACACAGATTTTCACTACACAATAACAACGAATTAATTGAAAACATAAACAAAGAACTCGAACAAAAAAATACATAAATTAAAAAGGAAAGGAAAAATAAAGAATAATATCTTATCAATAATATCTTATTAATAATATCTAATATATATTACAAATGTGATTATAAAAAATCCGATTCAATCTTTTAATATTGAATCATGTATGTGCAATATGTTTTGTACCAGACTACGCATTGAAGATTGAAATTGAAAGATTGAAATTTGACCAATCAAAATAAAAAGAGCTAAAATTTCTTTTGTTCTCATTGATTAAATGTCAATCATTAATCTTTAATCTCAATCTTCAATGTGTAGTCTGATTCCGCTTTGAGATGTAATTTATTAAATTTTTGTTTGCATTACTTATTTCTCATTTATTTTATGTTTATCCCTGGTGAGAATTTTTCATTTTTTATAATTTTTCATATTTTAAATTTATAAAGATTTTTTCATGAATACTTTATAATTTCTCAAATTTTCTAAACTTTTTTAATTATAATGAGAAATCTTATTATATTCTAGGATTTCTCATTTTCATAAAGAGTTACACGACACTGCTACCAAAGGGAGCACAGCGAGTTAAATTCTCGAATTCAAAAATCATAAATTTTAATTTTTAAATAAGTCCCAAAGGACTCTAAAATGAAAGCATAATACTTTGTTTAGATAAATTCTACTGTTCATCTAAAAAAAATCTGTGTAACATTCAAAATTTTTCATTATTTTCTCAGCATTTCTAAAGAGTATTCCAATTCGCATGAAAAAAATCTAAGAAATTTTATTAAAAAGTTATAACATTCATACAGAAATTCTGAAAAGTTATCTAAAAAATTCTAAGAAAAATCTAAAAATTTTCTCAATTCGTATAAGTATTATAAGCCTTTTCTTTTTTAATAACATATAAATATGTTATATTTTATGTCATTATAAACGAATACAAAGCTCATAACAAATCATCGAAGATAAAGGATGATAATTTTTTTCAAGCATTAAGAAGCTTTATAAATAAAGAGCGTTAAAGATTGGAACGAAAGAGAAAAGAGCGAAAGATTACGAGTAAAAAATTATGCTTAAAAATTATTATACTTAAAAAATAAAAAAAAAAGAGTCAATGTTCAAAAAATTAAATGAAAAAAATTATAATTAATGCTGCATTAAAGCATTAATTATATTAATATATTGTACTTCAGATGATATCTTCCCTTTCACCGGTACGACCTTGACGAGGAAGAATTCAGTATCGCCCCGAAGTTATACATGAAAAAAATGCGTTTTTTTAAATATCTAAAAATTTTCGAATTATGAGTTATATCTAGCTAAACTTTTAAATACTTGAGCAAATTCATTATCTCCGTAAAAATCTAATGGTGGTTATTAACATATCCTGTTGCTAATTTAATTGAAAATGAATGAACCAATCGGTTCGTCGCATTTAGGGTACATCCACACGAATTTGCATAACCACATAAACATATGCATAAAGAAAATAATCTAATCGTATAAGGACGGGCGTCTTTATAACAGAAATGTGATTGGATAATTTTCTTTATGCATATGTTTATGCAACTATGCAAATTTGTCTGGATATAGACCTAGACCGGAATCAGACTACGCAAACGATTGAAACTGAAGATTGAAGATTGAAATTTGACCAATGAGGACAAAGAAACTCCTTTTATTTTGATTGGTAAAATTTATATCTTTCGATCTTCAACGCGTAAGCTGATATACTGGCTTTAAATCAGAATTAAAACAATAGGAGCTAAAATTCTTTTGTCCTCATTGGTCAAATTTCAATTTTCAATCTCATAGCGTTTTCGGCCCGACCGAATTTGCATTAACTTGAATTGGAAAATGCTTCGCTATTGGTTGACGTTATGCTCTACCAATAGGAAAGCGAAATATCATTACTTCAACCCAGGTTGATGCAAACTCGATTGGACCGAAAATCTGCAATGCGTAGTCTGATTCCGGCTTTGCTTCGAGACTATATAGATAGAATTCCAAGTAAACGAGAATAAATTGAAATGGATAAAAATGAATTTCGATATTTCCGAATTCGCGCTTCTGATTTTTTCGAATCCATTTGAATCCATGAATATATTTGAATTTAACATCTGATAAATAGTACATTTCGTATTTTAATTCACATTTCAATCAAAAAATACATCACATAGTTCAAAATTATAAAAATTCACACTTTTGTTTAAATAAAAAAAGTTATGACGGAAATATGTAAGTCCTGAATTTACATCTGAAGTACAGAACCGGCATTAAAACTGTAGGTCTTCATATGCTCAATTGAATGACAATTGAATAATCAGCGTGCACCACAAGCATATGAGAGAAATGTAATACAGGTCAGAGGCTTGACGTAAGAAAAAAAAAGAAAGAAGATTTAATATAACAATGAATAAATGTTAACATTAATTAATCAGTAAAAAATTAGTATAACAATATTACATTCAAAATGTAGTAACTTTACAAGTTGTAAATTTGAAAAGTTTGTATTATGCTTTACTCTTTGGTTTTTTGCAGAAATTTGTTTATTGGTGTTTTTAATTCATATGCAAGTACGTATATGTACTATAATAATATACTCATAGAATCTTTATATTTTGTATTTGCTTTTGAATCTTATCGGTTACTGTTTTGAAGATGGATCTTTTCGAAAAAAAGATTCTATGAAATATCTAAAACTCGATATTCGCTTTCACAACTTCATATAAATGAGAAGGACTAATTAATCGTCCTTTAGAAATGTAGTTAATCCAATCATTTTCTGAGTTAACTTTCAATAGAAATGTTCCCAAATCTTTATATTTATGCATAAATCTGTATGCTGATATAATTGGCAATGTCAGTGCTTCTTTTGTAACAGAGCCTTCCAACAGCATGCCCTTTTACGTTATGAAATCCCTCTTCCTTCTCATTCTATTAAGTTTCTGATTTCAAGAGACAGATCACAGTATCACACTATGATTCTGTAATCCGTCTTTGTAGATCAGAAATCTAATCGGAAGAAGAAGGAAGAAAGATTTCATATAACATGCCGTGCTCGAGTTGGAAAGTTCTATTCTATGACATCAACGACATCCAATATATCAATTTCATGCAATAATGTCTATTCTTCTAAGGAAGGGATATAATTCAAAGCATAGGCGACTGTAGAAGAAAAATGAACAGTGTATATATTAAAATTAAATATCGTAAGAATTTTTTTTGATGTTTTTTTTTTTTTACATTTTTGTATTTTGTATATTTTTTATTTTATTTTGTACGTTTTTAAAAAAATTTTCAATATCAGAATCATTTTAGTGTCTTCTTGTAAGTTTTTTGTACTAAAACTTAAAAGAGTTGTATGTAATCAATTAAGATTATTAAATGAACGTATAAGAATCTTATATAATTTGTTCATGAATCTCACCAGTAATCTTTAACGACCTTAGGAATCTAGAATGAATCATATACAGACATCTATATCGCAATGAAAAAATCTTGTCTTAGCCTTATGAGAAACTTTTAAAAAATAATTTCTTTACAAGATTATCTAAAAATATGGTAATTATTATATATATTATATATTCTGAATATATTATATATTCTGAAATGTTTCATGAAAGATCATTTATCAATTTTAAGAGACATAGTTACGAAATAATTTATTTTTTAAATTGATACAAGAATCTGGCATGAATTGTATATGATGATTGTAGCAATGAAAAGATCTTGTAAGGAATTCTTAAAAAATAATTTCTTTGCAGGATTCAAGAATATGATATTAATTATGCATGATTCCTAAGTGTTACATGAAAGATCATATATCAGTCTTAAAAAACATATAGTTACGAAATAATTTATCTTTCAAATTGGTGCAGAAATTTGGCATGAATCGTATACAACGATTTATATCGCAATGAAAAGATTTTAATTGCTAATTTAGCCTAATAAGATATTCTTAAGAAATAATTTGTTTACATCGCTCTAAAGTAATAAATTGATCATCTCAGTAAATTATTGAAGAAACAGAAACTGGATTAAATATATGAAATAAAAAAGAATTAAGAAAAAGTAAAAAAATTTGCTAGAATAATGAAAATAACTGAATAAAAGATCGAAACGTATATTATTCATTGTCTTAATGAATTGATAAATTATAATTTCGCTATATAATAACTGGCGTAGGCTTTTTATGATCTTTTCTAAAATTAAGTTTCCCAGCAAACGAGAATGGATTGAAATGAATTGAAATGGATTCAGATTTTCAGAAATATTGATTCATGAATATTAAAATGAATATTTTTCAATTCTGAATACATTTTTATTCATTTATAGGAATTGTATGGAGCATATCTCTATGCCTTTCAATCTAAAAATAATATTAGCTTTTTCTGTGTACACAAACACAATTGTGAATACTGTTCAATTCAAAATTTTGAATAGGAAATGCAGTTTTTCAATCCAATTGCATTCAATTGAATCTAATTGAATCCAATTGAATCCAATTAATTCCCCAAAAAAGTATTCGCTATTTAAAATACGCATTCGGATAGAAAAAAAATTTCAATCCATTTTAATCCATTCTCGTTTGCTGGGTTGATTTAACCGAGAAACCGTTATTTAATTTGTGTAAAAAAAATTAATTTTTACCAAAATGAATTCTTTTAAATCCCATTCAACTCCTTGCTTGTCCCATTCCATTTTATTTACTGGGATACGAGCAATAAATCACACAAAATACCAATAGTATTCTTGTAATATTTTCATAATGACACTCCAATTATATTCAAGTAACATGCATGTAAGGGCGAGTTCACACTTGGATGGAAAAGCGGAAAAGCAGAAGCGATCTAATTGGATCTCGCAGTAGTAGGCAGTACATTCTGCTTCTGTCGTTCCGCGATATTGGCTTCCGCTTTCCGTTTTTCCATCAAGGTGTGAATCCGAACTAAAAATCATGCTTATAAGATTCATATAACATGAATGTAAGATTCTGGATTTACTTGGTATTGCATGCGATTGTATATTCTTATACAAGCTTGTATTTCTGTCCGAAATTCGTATGTAAAAATTTTCTTAGAAGACCTTACAAATTTTTCTTATAAGAATTTGTAGCACATAAAGTTCTTATTCATATACTTTTTTTAATTTTTCAATACAACATACACATACACTTTCTCCTTACTTTCTTCAATTTGAACTTGGTTTGACAAATAAATTTCATCAAAAGAAGAAATTTCATCTGAGTAGAAAGCTCTCCTCATTTCTGTCATGCTTCGATTTTTTTTTTTCGTCATTGCTGATTCGTCTGTTAAGATGCCTTTGTCAATGTTGAAATCCGTTATCCATTTTCGAAGGGTTGATGTTGCAGGAAATTGTTTTGTTTTTCTCAGATACTTATAAGCTTTTGAGAGTACGCTTTTTAATGAAATTGCAGCTTCAATATCCTCCTTAGTCCAACGGATCTTCTGCGTCAGATTTAAAAATAATTCTATTTGTTCTGGCGTAAAAAACAGAGTTAACTTGTCCTGCATTTTCTGTATCAATTGCTTCTTGTACAATTTATCTTTTAAAGCTTGTTGACGTTTATGGGTTTCCGTTTCCGATCCAGATAAAGCTTTTGTTTCCAGAAATAAGGTTGCATTTCTATGTTGTAATTTCTGCATTTCCTGAGAGATTTCTGCTTCAGGCATAAAAGGAGAAATATTTTATTATATATGAAAAATAATTATATAAATAAATATGTATATTTATGTAAATAATAAGTAATTAAGAAACAACTGAAATGCAGTGATAAAATGTACCAATGTTAGGAACCACTGCAGTATTTAGCGCAGCTTGAGTTATACAGCTCGATGTGGAAGTCAATGCAGTACAATCTATACCTGGATTAAACGAGCAATGGGCAACGGGTTGTGCAACATCTACTTCTAAAAATATATTCAATACATAAGAAAACAAAGTACAAGACAAATATTATTGATATATATATTATAAAAATTATTGTTTGAAATTCTTTATAATAATCACTTTAAATGTTAAAAATGGACTATATGTATATAATGGACTATACCTAAATCGTTATCCATGGAAATTTTGTTGTCCTCTACAGCTATCAATGGAACTGCATCACGTTTGAGTTTTATTCGTACATTCCCAGATTTTCCAACGAAATCTTGTAACCACGATTTATCTTCAAATTGTGAAGGATGAAAATGTTTCGAACAGATACGAGCTAAATAAAAAAAAAATAAATAAATATGATAATGCTTGATGATTTGCAAAGCAATAAAAATCTTGATAACGATCAATAAACGAGCAAAAGAGATATTAGAATAGAAATAATTTAATTATAGTTAATACATAAAAATAATTCCGCAAATGTTTCTGTTAAGAAGTAATTTTACAAGTTTGATGTTAATTTTAAGTCTACAGGTTATTTGATAATGCAAACTGAAATCTATCGAAAAGCAGTCTTTCAATCATCGATTAATCTATATTCTTCTGTTCTATGTTGCGATTGTTTTTCGAGATTCGATGCTTGATGTTTAATTTAAATTTTGTCATGTGTGTATCACCTTATTCTAGATAATAAAGCATATATTCTGATGTCTACAGTAAAACCTGTGTAAATCATTAAAATAATTCAACAGTTTCAACTCACAGAGGCTTCATCAGTACGTATAAATACAATTAAATTAAATTAAATATTAACATCAACACATGTCATCTATAGTATGTCAAAATGAAGATATAAAAATAGCATTCGTCCTCTTTAAGATTATTACAATCAAAATAGTTATATTGTCCAAAAGAATATATAACAGTCAAACTAATTAAAATCCTTGTTTGACAGCGAGAATCGTGTTAGTCCTTTATGTGTAATATAAGTCAAGAAAATTGTTCTAAATCAAATAAATTTATCAATTATGAAAGTGGGTTATCAAAAAACTATTATAAAAAATAAAATATTGATTGAACTTATGTAACACAGTATAGTTAATAAAAATGATCTAACAATAATAACAATCAATAATAAATACTTGATAATCGTAAATTATTGATAATCGTATATTTAATAATCGTATTTATGATATAGTAATAGCTCAAATATAATTGACAAGGGAGGTTCACAACTGTCCGGAATTGATAAATCGATTTGATTCTCCATGAAATATGTTGTAAAAAATCTAAGAGATACATATTTTTTTATACATGCGCTAACTCATGTTTAAAGGATGAAACACTCCTTCGAAAAAAACCAATAATTTTCTTTCGAGGCGAATATCATCGGAAATATAGAAGATAGAAAAAAATGTTTTAAACAAAATTGTACAGTTTCAAGAATACTTTAAAGTTATAAAGAAAAAAGTTTTTTTTATTTTTTTGTTTAACAAAAATACCCCCACCATCCATAATTTTCTTAAATTTTCGATTTTTTTTTTACCAAATTAAAGATTATTTTTTTCAACTATGTGTAATAAAATTACATTACATTTTCGACATATCATTTTCGAGAATTAATTATTAATGCTTCTGTATATACGCTAACCATGCTCAGATACGTAATTGTCATCGGAACATCCTATCAAGCTAGAACACCAACATGAGCATGATCACATAAGACACACGGAGGATTTAGTACTCTTTTATGCTAATTTGTTGCTCTAATCCCGATTTTATTGCTCTAGCCGTTGAACAAGAAATCATTTTTCTGCTGGTTTTTAATAAAGTTAGAATACACATCAAAATAATAATAATAATAAAAATCTATACGCTATAATTTAGTGCTAATTATGTGCTTTTAACAATTTTCCTAGTTTCAATTTCGGTGCGCTACCTTTTATATCTGAAACAAACGCAATACGTGTATCGTACAAAAGAAAAGTACTAAAAATAATAGATATAAAAAAACACTCACTACAATTTAATGCTGATTATGTGCTCGTAACATAAACTAGTTTAAATTTCGAAGTGCTATCCTTATAAAGTTAGAATGCCCACAAAAAAAATAATAAAAAATAAAAAAAATCACGCTATAATTTAGTGCTAATTATAGTGCTTTTAACATACTCTAGTTTCAATTTCGGTGCGCTATCCTTTACACAAAAAAATCACATTTGCGGAAAACAATCTCTACACCATATATATCTCTTTTGCTATAAAATCAATCAGCAGGATTTCATGAAACTCTATGAAGTATCGTAATTTTTTTCAAATGTTTTTGCGTAAAGAGTAGCGCAAAAATTGAAGCACCAAAATTGAAACTAGTATGTTATAAGAACATAATTAGCACTAAATTATAGATTTTTTTTTATTTTTATTATTACTTTTTTAATGTGCATTCTTTATTAAAAGCCAGTAGAAAAATGATTTCTTGGTCAACGATTAGAGCAACAAAATCGAAAAAGTTTAGAGCAACAAATTAGCACAAAAAGAGCACTAAATCTCCGTGATTATGCTCATGTTGTTATTTTAGCTTGATAGACATGTTTCGACATGTTACGTATATAAGCATGAATAGTGTACGGAAGCGTTAAAAATTCTCGAAAATAATATGTCATAATGTAACTTTATTACACATGATTGAATTCGTAAAAAAATAATCTTTAATTTGGTAAAAAAAATTATCGGTTTTTTTCAAAGAGTATTTTATCCCTTAAATTTAAGTTAGTGCACGTATAAAAATATGTATGTCTTAGATTTTTGTGTTTTACAACATATTTCATGGAGAATCAAATCGATTTCGGAAATTGGATAGTTGTGAAACTTCTCTTGTGAGATAAAACTCGAATTATATGTTATATTATACGCAACTGTAATATAATCGCAACTGTAATGTGAAATTCGAATATGACTGAGATAAAACTCCGATTGTATATCATATTATACACAAAGAACCTTACAATGTTCTGTGTAATCCTAATCGTTATTAGTTAAAATTTTACAGTTAGTATGAGAGAAAGAGAACATTATTACTAACATGTGACAGTTCTTATAGAATGTCGAAATAAGCTCTATCCAACAACTCAGTACCTTTCATATAATTAATACTATTTTTTTTTTGTTCTTTTATATGAATCATCTCCCTTATTAATCTTTTTTTATAATTATTCTAATATTATTTCTAGTATTTTAACACTCTCCCGAAATCGAATGTGTTAGATTTTATGTTCTGAGATAACTGAGTGTTTGGAGAAATCCTTTATGTTATTATAATATTATTATAATATGTTTCTAGTTCGCAATTGTCTTTTGGTTTGTCCAACATATGAGACATCGCAATTTTTGCAAGAGATTTTATAAACAACATGATTATTATGTAATAATTCGATTTTATCTTTTTGAACTTTTATAAATTTATTCAATTCGTTCAGTGTGCAAAAATTATAGTTGCGGACTTGTTAATGAATCATGTTGTCCTTTCCAATACGCCACTGACATATGAGATCACCATGAAATCCTTTTTATTAATCGGAATATCTTTTATCGTTTTATCTCGTACAGATCTTATGTACGAATAATTTCTTTAATCTCCTATATAATCCCCTTAATAATATTGAAGATGAAGCCTAAAAGATAATCATTTTTCAGAAGCATGTTGATGCATAAATCAATTTTTTTTCATAAAACAGAGGATGAGATAATAAGATGGCATGTCTAGACCATAGGTATAGATAGTATCTATTTTTTGACTCTTTGGATGGTAAAGTGAAATGTCATCCAGAAAAAGTGTTTTTGTGATACCAATCTGTAATTATCTTATTATCCTTGATAATTAAAGAAATATTGAGAAAATAAATGCAACGGTTCTCTATCCATCGTGAACATCATCTTTCATGGTAATTGTTCATCTTTATGAACCACTAATAAGTCATTGACATATCTGAAATAAAATAATAGATCCAGTGTGCTCGAGACTTTCCTCTAAATCTTACATGACATATGATCGGCTATGATTGGCGACAAAGAAAAGTCCAAAGATCTGTTTATAAATACCGTTATTAAAAGTAAAATAGGTAGATGAAAGAACAAGTTTAATTGCAAATAGAAATTCTTCTTTTGGTAATTTTGTAGACACTTAACCTATGGTTGGTATTAAAAAGCTGAGCTCTTTTTAATACCAACCATTGCCAGATCCAAAGGAATGTTAGTAAAAAGAGATGCGACATCAAATGAAATAAGCATATCATTCTCATCCACAACCATACCTGAAAGTTTGTTAGCTAATTCAAAACTATTATTTACAAAATCCCTCGCCTTAGAAATGCTATCAGAGATTTTTTTTAAATCAATAATACTTTTAATAAATTCAATTTAATAAAACAAATCAACAATAATAAATTAAAAGGATTATGAGCCAGATCTATCTATCTCCCTTCAGACCTAAGGAGATCTTTGGTCTCACATATGAACCAGATAAATCGTTTAATATTTAAAAAGTAAAAATAATCATTGCAAGCATAAATATTATAAACATTATAAACATTATAAATATCTGATTTATTTATAATGTTTATAATGTTTATGTTTACAATTATTTTTACTTTTTAAATATAATATTAAACGATTTATCTAGCCCTTCTTAATTTCCTCTTGTTTTTATTATTCCTTCCTTCATAGTTTCATCCATATTTCTATCCTCTCTTATTTTCCTCCTCCTACCATTTTCCAACTAACTCTTACCTTCCTTCCTTTGAATGTCATTTTTGTGATTTCATTTTGTCTTGACATCGGGGGGAGACAAGATATTTTTACTTCTTTTCGCATTGTCTCTAAGTTTAAGGCACTGTGTGTATCCGAAACTCCTTTCATTTCAACTTTTTTTGACTTAAAGTATGTACATTAAAGTAAGGTATGTTACATTAAAGATATGCATATTTATTTTAGCTGTTTAGTTACTATATCTAACATAAAAAACTTTCTAGTCAATATAGAGATAAAAAATTTTTTGCAATCTTAACTCTTCACTAATTTTGCTGAGTATTATCTCATATATTACATTGTTTGTATGCTAGTCTTTAATGATTCATCTCGTTTTCTAAAAATTTGTTATATTATACTTTATATTCAGTTATATTATTTCAATCTTGCGCTATATTTTTATTTATATTACATGTTTTTTCTACAGGGTCATACTCATGTTTGCGTTCTTCATTCACTTATAATAAAAAGATTCTCATTCCTTTTATCAAATTGATACTAGAAGCATATAATAATTGACTGCAAGTAATTATCATTCGTGTCCTTCCCGTTATACATTATAATTGTAATGTTACAATAATTATTTTTATGTTATCATTTATCTTAAAGAGCGAAATATTTATTGTATTATGTTTTGTTTATTTTTCAACCGTTATTTATTATGTATGTTTTTATTATTGATAATGATCCGATCGCGTTCGAAACGTCTATTGCTAGCATTCTTTATTAAAATTTCAACTTAAAACATTTTCGTTTCCTTTTTGTTTTTTTTTTTGTACTTTCTACTTATCTACTGTTCTGTTTTTGTATAATAATTTTTGGTTCATAGCCCTCTTTTTTCTTTGTTTTTCTTTTAATTTATTATTGTTGTTGATTTTATTCGTATTAATATTAGCCATATTAATATTAATTTATATTTTAATAAATTAATTTCAATTACATTTTATTAATTACATTTTATTAATTATCGTGTGTTAATTACAAATCATACCAACGAATATACGTACCGAATTTAGAGTTAACATCTTCTTTGCATACAATTTTCCATTTTTCAATCATTTCCGTTTCCTTCGGAAATGATAAATAACTGATTTTTTGTCTTTTCGTATTCCATGAATTATTTTTACAATTTCGTACTGCACACGACGGCATCGTAACGATCAAATAAATAAAGGTGAAATTACATGCAAGCGTCGAATGTCGGGCATCTGCGCAGAAGATTGCGCAGAAGTTCGAATCTCCAGACCTCTGCACAGCTTCTTAACGCAAAATTATGAGAGGTTATGTTCTGATCATGAAGTATAGAGAATAGGAGGCCGAATTAGACTTTGAAAAGGTCAAAATCAGGTTTCTGAATTAGTATTAGTAGTGCTCAATAGGCGGCGTTCGAATCGCAAACATTCTCATATAAGCTTACACAACCGAACACATAACCTAAAAATAGAGACATTATTCTTTTCATGCTCTGACAATAATAGGAAGATATAAATTGTCATTAAAATTGAATGAAATGAAGAATGGAGCGTTCTTCATGTAAAATTGATATGACCTACTATGCAAACTGCAAGAACGGTGTTAGAATTGTGTTAAAATTCCTCTAGTAAGAGTTAAGACATAAGAGCGGAAGAATGCCATTGCCAGTGTCGGTCGGAAACAACACAATTTAACAGAGTAAAGGTGTAGCCACAATAAAAGAAGTAAGGAATAAAGAATAAAGATTTCAACCTATCAGAAATCGGATACAATGGAATACACGTTTCTAATAAGTTGATATTGTTATTCCTCATTTCTAATTACCTTCTTTTTATTGTGGCTATACTATAAGGGCTGCGTTCAGATTCTCCACCCAATCCAGACACTCAGAAAGCATTCAGATTCCTTTTGAGTGCCTTTATTGAGTGTTTAGGTGAATGTTCAGATTCCTACCTCTATCCACCAGGGAGGATGGAAAAACTACCCGGTTCCTTGAGGGTATGGGTAGTGCTGTGTTAAAGACTTCCTGTGCTATCCCAGCATGTTTGACGTGCATCTATATGAAAATTTAAATTTCAGGTTATGTCTGTGTATTATAAACAGTATAAACCATAATTCAAAGGAAACCAAATATTTTATTAAGTTTTACAGGTCGTATTTAGATATTGGTAAGATATTTATCGTATATCTTTTATCATTATTATATACGTATTATTTATATACATATATTTTAATTATTTATATATAATTATATGTAAATTATATGTAATTCATATTAAATCTGATATTTACATTACTATTTACTGTAACTGATGCCTGTAGGACACTTGTTTTAGAATGCATTCAGATTCCCAAACCACTTTTCGCTAGGCTCCGCCCACTCCAGTTATCCAGCGATTCCGGTGAAGAATCTGAACACAGATCTGAACCTTGATCTTGATAATCCGATTTCGCGTTCGCGCCTTCTATATCATGAAACAGTTGCACACATCAATTCACAGATTTATTACCACATTGAAAGTATCTGCAAATGGCAGCATTTAAAAGGACTCAAAATCTGATCAATCAAGTGTTCCTCATGCCTTGATTTTTACCTCCCTACTAGAGGGACTTTAGGTGTCGTGGAACGAAAGCAACATCTTGATCGAACTAATTCAAATGACTACTTTTGACCACGCTATTTGACGGCCTCGTCCATATAAGTTCGATCTCCTATTCTCTATACTCCATGGTTCTGACTACCATTCTCTATACTACATGGTACACTACCATTTTAACATATAATGCTGAAAATTTATATTTATTTACATTATATAATGTAAACCACAAAATTCTATTATTAATGTATCTCGCACATTAAATTTAATTTTAGTAAAATTAATAAATTTAATAAATTAAAAAATTAATAAATTTCTGCTCATGCTTTAAGAACGCTCAACGCTTAATGCTACTATCTAAATTGTAAAGACATCTTAACACATCTATATCACCGGGGTGCGTTCCAAAACTTGAAACGCTCTGTTAAGCCGATTCTATAGATTGGCGACAGCCAATCTGAAGCTTGCATTTGAAATTAAGGTTTCATATTGGCTGTCGCAACAAACTTGCGATCAGCTTGCAATTAATGTAGAACTGACTTTACAGACTAAGAATTTGATGACACAAGTCGATATAAATTGATATAAGCGTCATTTCCTTGTTGACATTCAGAAATTGAATGACAAAGACAGAACGACACTTGTCGACTTACCTCTACTGTATATCGGGTGCTTTCCATTTGATGATACAAGTCGACTATATCGACTTGTATCATCAAATAGAAAGCACCCAATATACAATAGAGGTAAGCAGCGTCGGCACCTTTGATCTTTTTGACAATTTTGAGACGAGTTTTCAGGATCCGCCGTGTCTTCGATGACCAAATATCATCATATCAGTAGTATTAAGCTGACTTTTCATACGCAGCACGTTGCAGCAACAATTCGTAACTATTGGTTACAAATTTTACATGAGATGACGCACTTTCGACGCAAAATACATTTTGCTGAGTCTCATTGAACCAAACGAACAACAAACAGCAAAGAATTCGAAACCAAGAAAGTTTGCAATATTTGCAAAAAATGTAAAAATTGAATACATTTATAATAAGTATAATAAGTACATTTTTATTAAGATTTGAAGTGATGGAGATATTTTAAATTCTAAATAATTACCTGAAATGATATTTGTCCAAATTGTAACTGCACAGTTGCTATATAATCACAAGTTTTTAGCTTTTTAAGTTTTTCCTATTAAGGCTGCATTCCGTTTCATGTATGATGCGTATTCTGCATTACTTAGCCTTGTGATGATAACAAGGATAAATGATGCATCATGCGCATCATGCGAGAAACGGAACGCAGCCTAATCCTTTTCGACCTGAGCAAATAAAAGACACATATTTGAGATTAAACTTTAATACATATGCTGTTGCCGTTATTCTTTTTCATGCGCAGCAAATGCAGCAAAAGCAATTGAAAAATTGCATCACGTGACATTTTTGCTATTGCAACGTGCTGCGCATGAAAAAACATCTTAATGGCACTTAAATTATGGACTCTGCTTTCGGTATTAGTGCCACTAAAAATGTAGCCGCTAATGATGCGCAAGCAAATCTACGCGGTTGAAATCAGGATCTTGTCCTTACTATTACTGACAAGATACTATTAAAGACCATCAATCTTGGATAAATTTTTAGTGCAATATACAAAGAACTCTAAGGGCTTGGAGGTAATTGAAGAACGCTAATTATCGACAATTGATATAAATTTGCTATTATAAATATTTGGCTCATATATTATTAGGTGTAGTAAAAAGAAATTCATTATTTTTACATGAAATTGAATGGAAAATTAAAATTAAATGCATTGATGATTTTTTATTACATAAATGTTCCATAAATAAATATACATACTTGTAAAGTTATAATATCCATATGTTGCAGAAAAATTATAATTTTTTCTCTGCAATTATTATTTCTGTTGATCAACTTTGACGATAACACTGAAATCATAATTTTAAAGAAAAATTAAGTATTATTAAGTTCTAAATGCATAAATATGTCTACAAAAGTAATAAATCATAAAATTAGTACAATATTATCAGTTTTTAATTCTTAATCACTTCAATATTCACAAGAACGTTGAACTCCGATAAGGATATTGGTTTTTAATAATATTTCGTCGGTGTTACTGTATATCCATGGAGTAATAAGGGGTTTCGCACAATAAAAGAAACAAGGAACAGAGAATAAAAATTTCAATCTATCAGAAACTGTATTCCACAATACATGATTTCTAGATTGAAATTTTTTATTCGCTGTTCTTTTTATTGTATAAAGTCCTAAAGAAGGAGACCAAACTCAAGAGGTCGGTCACGAAAAAAGTTAGCTCGAAACACGGTATAGGAAAAGCCATAGAAAATTCGACAGATATGATTTTAGTGCCATCACGCCTTACAGGTATTGACACATGATCGCAAGTATCGCAAGTCACATATGTATCTACCCATACATCTACATGCAAACATACATACATTCGTGCGACTGTGATTACGTGATAGTCAATACTTCTAACTTTTCCCGCAAGGTGATGGCACTAAAATCACATCTATCGGATTTTTTATGAATTTTCCTATATCGTGTTTTGAGCCAACTTTTTTCGTAATCAGTCACTTGATCTTCTTCTTATTAAACGGGAAGCACACTCTTGTGTAACGCATAAAACATGAGGCATAAAAAAATGAACAGAGTCCTTTATTTCCTTTCTTTCCATAAAATAAAGGATTCTGATTGGTTTATTTTCTTATGCTTCATGTGTTAGAGGCTCCGCACAATAAAAGGAACAAGGAACAGAAAACTGAGAATAAGAATTTCAACCTAATCCTGCACACAGAATGCGGCAATACTTGCCGCGCGACAGAAATTGGCGTGATAGCCAATCAATCTTGCTTGCTCGGAAATAATATTATAGTTACATAATTTCCACCGCGCAACAAAAATTGAACTCAATCCAACTTTTGCCGCGCGGCGGAAGTAATACATTTCTAAAAGTTTGCATAGTGAGGCCGACTTAAGAACACATACCCGTAATCATAGTCAGATCTTGTACTTAAGCTTCCTTAAATTTATCTTTAGATGCAGCCAATAAAATAATTCATGGAGCTTGACTATGAATACGGGCAATAGAATTATTGGTTAGTGCGATAACTTCCGCCGCGCGGCAAACTTTACCGCGTTCTGTATACAGGAATAAAAAAAACAGACCTGAGATTGAAAGTTGAAAACTGCAAATTATAGAGTAGAATTCGATCAATTGGAACAAAACTAATTAAAATAATAATTAATTAAAAGATTAAAATTATAGTTATCTGATTAATCCGAATCTTAAAATACGCGCCGTTATCACTCGTAATCGGAAGCGGCAGATCACGTCATCTAGTGAAACTTGCTGCAAACTGCAAGCAATTCGACTAATTTGGACGATCGACTTCCGTCGTGGCCGATTTACGCAACAGACAGATAATCAGTCTGCTCATATAAGCGTTTTTCGTGCGAGATTTTCAGCGAGAAGAAATGTTGCGCGTCGTAGCGACACGCGTGGCTTCAGCAGCGCGCATCGCGATTATGCCGCAGATCTCCATCGTCGGCACGCAATGCATCAGAGCTACTCATAATGAGACCGACGACGAATTCGATCAACGATACGTGAATTTTTTCAACCGCAATGATATCGATCACTGGGAGATCCGAAAAGCCATGAACGATCTGGCTGGTAAGCTCGCGTTAATTTAATTGCCTCTGTTGACAAATGATCTAAATCTTAGACTATTGAAATATGACACCTCATACTGATGATGATTCTCTTATTGCAATTTTTATCTATCCGTTGTAGACACGAGAAGTAGTGAAGTAAAACGCGGCTGTTCTTTTCAGATTGCATTTTATTTTGTATTGTGTTTGCCTAAACAATGTTCTGGTACATACCATCGAATGTCTCTTTAGTCACAACTTCTATTAAAGTTTTATTAAAAACTTCTATTATAAAACTTGTATTAAAAAGTAAATAGGAAGATATCTTATTTGGTCTGAGCTAGATCTTAATATTTAATAATATTTTAGTATTTAGTGAATTTATATACAGAATTGAATGTGTGTATAATTTCATACTGAAATATTAAGTATTAAGATCTAACTCCAGATCAAATAAGATATTTTCCTACTTATTATTTGTATCATTTATATATCAGTCTAATGTCATTGATTATTGCTTATGTTTAAGTCCTTTAAACTTCTATTAAAATTTCTTTGGAAGTTATACTTAAGGAACAACTTTTCCATCTATGTATTTGCCTTTCCGAGATTCATATTGCTATGAATGTTTTATTTTTAATCATTAATTCAAAAAGAAAATAGATTTTTCTTGAATTATCATTTAAATTTACATTTGAAAAACCAGACATTGATGATATTCTATTATAAAACAGAAAGAAGCTATTTATTTTTATCATGCAAGTATTTTTTTAATCAGGTAATTGCAAAGACTATCTTTATTTTATATTGACTTATTATAAATGCACATCCATATATCAATTGTAAAATAACAAATTCATTTTGTTTTGTTTAGGTATGGATCTTGTGCCAGAACCAAAGATCATATGCGCAGCATTGAAAGCTTGCCGAAGGTTAAATGATTTTGCTCTCGCCGTAAGGTTCATAGAGTGTATAAGAGATAAAGGTGGCCCACATGCTGCTCAAATCTATCCTTACATTCTTCAAGAAATCAGACCCATCTTGGACGATCTAGGTATCAGTACACCCGAGGAGTTAGGATATGATAAGCCAGAATTAGCTTATCCAGAAATACATGAAATGTAATGGACTAAAAATATACTGTATAAGTCCTAGTATTTATATATTCGTAACTGCTCCCTCAGATGCAAACATTGAGAATAATTTGTTAGTTAAATTGAATTAGACATGTATGCATTCCCAGCAGCATTGTTGAATAAATAACCACAATTGTAATTAATGTCTGTTAATAAAAAATCAAAACTTAATATTATATATAAGATATGCCAAAATTTTGAGATTTAATTTTAAAGATATATAAAGACTGTTGAATCTTAATCTTTTTTTTTCTTTGTGTTTCATGTCCATAATATGAACAATTGAAATATATATAATAATAATAATATATAGCACAATTGTATTAATTACTTTTAATTTCGCATAATTGCAATAGACGTATGGAGGCAAAAACTACACGTGACAACTTATTTACACATTATATGATGGAGAGATTGGGAGATATACATCAGCAGTCATATACACATATGTCTATAATTATCTAAAGTCGTAATACATATTTTTTTCTTGCTTTTCAAATGACATCCAACTTAATTTATGCTTGGTATGTGCTTTGTTACAAACAACGGAGGGAAAATATAATATGTTTATCTTACATATGAGTACTGATATATTACATCATTAATGCAGTTTTGCCCTGAATATTTAAAAAAAAACGCAACAATTATTATCTAGTCATTATGATACGCTTTTAATAGTATTTACCACTAATTTCAACTACTTTTCCCTATAATGTTATAAAAATCTCTTTAATATTATTACACATGATTTCAAGGGCAATTTGTTGTTTCAATATTACGATCTTTGGAATCAAGTATTGCTTTGCAATACGTATAACATGCTATGCATTATCCAATTTACAATTGAATAACTACAACTGAATGATATCATTTTAATCATTCTACATGTAACGTAGATATGTAATATAATATGTAATGTAGATTATACAAAAAAAAGATAAGAGAATAGAAGTGTACAGTTAAAAAAGTAGTCATTTCCGATAATCCGAAAGATAATCCTACAATTTGTCACCGCAACATTGAAACAAGATTGCACGCAAAAAATACACTTTTCGTCACTTTAAATATATTATATAAAAATGGGAGCGATGATTTTAAATACCACGACACAGTTCAACTATTTAGTGTAAAATAGAATCGATTATTTTTGATTACCTTCAAGTGGAATGAAGGACAGTATATATGTGTGTATGTGTGTTGTGAATCCTGGTTTTTACAATCGCATATCCTCCTCTTTCGAAAATCAATTTACATACATTGTAATTCTATATTTTTCGAAATCAAGAACACATAAAAGTAATCTTTTGTACAAATATAATCAGATTTTTTCCTCGTTGATGAAAATCAAATAACGGCTTGTTATTGATTGATTATGCTAATCAAAGCAAATATATAGTGCAATATAATTCTCATAAAATATGATTATGGACACACGCCTTTCGTTGGTGTGTATTAAAACTGCAAACTGTCTGTATATTATTATGCTTTCTTAGTTATGAAAAAACATACATCTTACTTTCTATTTGTACCCGTCAGAAATGCTTAACTCTTTTTTTTTTTTCATTATTTCTACTATCGCGATCCTTTATGTATTATATATATAATAGCCTGTTTTTGGCATGTCTTGACTATTTAGAAGAAATTCCAAGATGTCAAATTCCAAGTGGTCAAGAAATGCTCATGAGAAACGTCCATGTCTGTATTATATATACTGTTACATATGATAAGAAAGTCATCTTGATAATTTTTTTACGATTCGATCAGACTGAACTTCGAGCTCAAATATTTGACCATGCAATTTATTTGACTCTATGTATGAGCCTTGTTTATTAATTATTTGATATAGAGGACCCTCCAATAACTTTGACCTTGACATATGTATGGCTCTGAGTGACAAATGGACAAATTTTAGCCGTTGCTCATTGTTCCTAAAAAAGTTACTAACAAAAAAAGTTCATCAATAAAATTTAACTTTTAGATTTTACACACGATTTTACACACGATTTTACACACGATTGCGCTCTGATGAAACAAATTCCCTGCTTTAACAGCGCAAAATATTTTCTTATATAATTTCTTATATAATTTTTCTTGTATGATTTTGTTGCCTCATCGATTTCGACAATAATTCCTTTTCCATCAATTTAATTTTGTTTGTTAACTATTGATTCATGAGTTAAGAAGCCAGATTATTTTGTAATTAAATATTTATTAAAATAGAGAATTTTTAAATAAGTATAAGTTTTCTGTTTCAAACATATAAATATTTTACTTCAAAAACACAAATTTTCTGCTTTACAAATAATTGACATTGTTCTCGATTTATGTAGTTTTATCAAGTTATTAAATTATATAAATTACCTCTCTAAAAGTAAAAGTTAATCCAGTCAATTGCTGTGTGTGATGATATATTTGGTTTTTTTTTAGGAATGTCTGTGTACAAATTTTTTGCGTTAAAACCACATTTTTTTTAATGAACTTTTTTTGTTAATGACTTTTTAACGAACAATGAGCTAAAATTTATTTATTACCTTAACAACATATGTCAAGATCAAGATCATTAAGATCCCTTATAACTAAATAATTACTTCTTGTTTTTATCCATAAAAATACATTTTTTTTTATAGAAGGTCAATTAGGAATATAAAAAAAAATTGTTTTTCTTGTTTTTACTTTTAAGGATCTGTAGGGAAGATTTGTGTGTCTTCATTAAATTTAAAAAAAGATCATCCTGTGCCGTTAACAAAAAACTGAATAAATTATTTCTGCTATTACTGTGGAAATAATCGAGCTTCATGATAGATTAATTTATGAAATTAAGTATAAACATTTTCATATAAATTGTTTCCGTAGAAATTTTCTGTAGAAAATATTAACAAATTAATAAAAGAATAAGTCTTTGGTGTGTATTCCTATGTATCAACCTGGCTACAAGACTAGAAAATATGTGCTTAACTCACGCAGTACTGGAAAATACACAAGTATCGGTGATTTATGATTTTCCAGTAAACGGTGCGATAGATAATTATCTTCGAAAACAGACGCATTCACCTGGTACGACAATAGACCTCTTTGAAAATTAATACTATATCCGAAAAATTGGATTGCAAATGAATACTCTCAAGCGTCTATGATGTATCTTGAGTACAAATATGACTAATCTTAATTCGATCAATTTCGCACTCATTCATTCTTATTTTCAAATACAACCGCTGTTCAATGACGCAATCAGTAAGATACGTTACACAGAACAGTGACTCAAAGAGAAAAAGAAAACACAACACCAATCGTTACTAATTCTTTCATACATTTATCCCTTCCGTATATCACCGTGATACACTGATAGCATGTACAGATAGTACGGAGCGATTCTTTTAGATTAACTAGATTACACTTAACGTTTATTCTGGGCTAGACACAGTTTGTTGTTGTTGACTGTCCTCATCCTTAACCTCGGCCTGCATGGTCTTTGTCAGAACGTTGGCGTCTTTTAACGATATTACTTGAAGAACCTGATGTTCTCCAGCGGCATTTATCATCGTCATGGGATGACCTTGTATAGTAACAGCCTCGATGGTAGTATCTCCATTTCCTGATTCGACCTTGGGTACTTGAACCATCGGCGTTACCACCTGCATCGTACCATCGCTCTGTATATTGGCCACCATAGTTTGATACATACTGGCAGACACTGGCACTGTGATCACTCCTGAGACTGATACAGGATATCCTGAAACAAACGTATAATAAGCGTTCCATGATCGACTCATAACGAGCCAATTGCATTTGTATTGCAAACTAGAAGATGATAAAAGAAAATGGTAAACAAATATCTCAGATAAATTATACTCACAATGCGACAACGTCAAGAAGCTGTTTGCAAAGCGCTAAAACCGAACCAATACGGTCTGTGCACGATAAAAAGTGGTGTTGTTCTCACTACGCATTCTTCATTCGACAATTTTAATTTCTATTTAAATTTCTATCATAACAATCAATAACTACTAGTTTACGATACAAAAGAACATCCATTGGATTACTAATCCTTAATTTAACGCGTCTTTTATTTTTTCATAACTGGCATGACATGGTCTGTCAGATCACTGTAATTATTCACAAATGAAAAAAATATCAAAACAAAATTATTCATGTTATAGAGTGCAAGATAAATAGAGGATATTGGTTTCTGAAGGATAAGGAAAACAAAAGGAATGAAACAGAGATCTGCGAGATCGCTGTGTGCCAGTTGAAATCTGATAAAAACAAAATCGCATATTATATAAATATTGAACAATTTAAAGACGCAGAAATAGTACCATTTAATTAATTAAAGGATGCGCTCAGAAAGAACAGATATACTTGTTATGATCCAATAATTCTTTGGTATGCCTCTTTAACTTAACGTAAAATCGATATTTATCTAAGAAAATTAAGGCGTTTATGAGGGATAGCGAGTGTTTAAGCCGTTTGCAGAAATAAAAATTTCAGATCACACAATTCACATGACACTTTCGAAAAACATATAATAAATGTTAGCACTAATATGTTACTTATTTCAAGCAGCTTAAACACAGGCTGCTAACACATAATGTATAAAAAATAATGGTACGTCAACAAAAAATACTCTATGTACAGCAAGTTTATTTCTTTTCGTTTAATTAAAGTCAGTAAACCAATCTTCAATAGAGTAAATATAATCGTTACAACAGTTTCTTCCGTCATCGTAATTGCGATAGCGGATTGTTTTAGCAATTGTTGAGTTAAAAATTTTAAGAATCCAATGGCAATATATTTCCTTTGCAGTCACTTGTACGTACATTTTTTGTTTGTTGTAAAAGTTTCTAGAAGTACTGCAATAATTCTTACATACAGATATTATAATAATAGAATACATAATAGTACTTTGTACACAAATACGTGTCACGTCCATGTAATCGCTGAACAATAATATCTACATGCATATTATATTATAAATAAATGCTGTTATCTTACTTAAAATTTTTCAAAATCAAAATAAAATAACAAATAGTAATGTATGAACATGTATAAACATGTATAAACATGTACTTTATACAATTTATACACATTTCGAAGTGCAAATATTTGCAATTAATACTTTTACACGATTCTCCGTGTTATACATTACATGTAAGCGCACCATGGATTCTCAAAGAACAAAGTTTCAAATTAAGCTGTGCATAGCTCCATTTATATAAAATTACTCTAGATCTCTATATATACAATACGAGGCAAATACATTAACTAGTCCAGATCCTACTTCGTAATACAAAGTAGTATAAACACATAGAGACATGATTCTTGATTGGAGCATAGCAGACAGCATGCAAAAAAAGATCCGGGACCAATAAAAAACGAGTCACTGTTCAAGTAGTTCCTGGCCGGCGACAGTGCAGAGCCTATAAAAAACTGTTTTACCGTGTCCGTCTTCCCCAGTAAGGATGATCTGGCCATCTTGACCTAACGTCGCTTCTGTGACAGTGTTCAAATCGACAGCCACACTAGCACCTTCTGTGCTACCGGCTACTTCCGCTAGTGCCTGAACATCTCCTTGACTCGTATGAATCTGAATGCAATCAAAAATGATGTTATTGTACATGACTTGTGTTATACAATATCATATTGGATAAATTTAACAATTTTCCTTTTCTATTTTTTTTTTAAATATTAAGACTATTATCACATTTAGTATTATCTGTAGTATAGGTTCGATGATTTTTTATTATTATTATAATCTGATATTTTGTTAATATCTATTTAATTTCTATTTATTATTATATATTC
>NW_017259183.1:2123177-2124092 GCF_001594045.1 Atta colombica | reverse complement strand
ATATATATACTTCTATCTTATATTGATTTTACATCTACATATGTATGTGTATTAACCTTTAGTATTTCTATACGTATTATTTTTGTATGCGTATGCATAAATGATCAAATTCATGTGTCATTGTACATTTAATTGGATCAATTTAATTGGATTAATACACAGTATATTTAATATATATTTTATATGTGTATGTATATTGTAAAATAAATATTGTATTATATCAGATATCACATCGATTTCATTACGTGCCATTTTATAAAAAACGTTTACATTTTCAAAAAATTTAAAAAAAAAAGATTGTAAAGATTTTTTATTTTATTAAATCTTTGTATTTTTTAAGAAAACTTACAGTAGCAACTCCTTGAACTTGAGCTGTTGTACCATCCGGCAATGTAATAATCGGTGTGCTAGGATCCACCTGTATGATAGAAACTGTTCCATCTGGATTGGTTATTGTCTGCAATACAGTTGTTGGATATTGGGCTGTCATCTGTTAAACAATTGTAAGTCAGAGATAAGTAAATTATGTACACATGACATCATGGCTGCATCTCAAAATTCCATGGACTGTCATTTTATGAAAATCTTAGAAAAACTAAAACAATAAAAAACAATAAAAAAAATAAAATATATCAAAAGATAATTATAAAAAAATAATTATGATTTTTCAATTTCAAATTTTCAAACATTATCTTAAATTCTTGATAAAGTAGTTGTATTATAACTACATAGCATGTTATTTTGTGCTTAAAAATGACAGTAAATAATGCTCTTGAATGCAGCTCTAAATCGAGGAACATTGTTATGAATTCTCTAACTAAAATTTTAATTTTTAAATGTAAATGACTTTGATTTTTTTATAAATGTTCCATTACTGAATACAGATTATACAAATCAATATATTTTAATATTATT
>NW_017259183.1:2119019-2123077 GCF_001594045.1 Atta colombica | reverse complement strand
TTATTCAATTCTAAAATCTAATATATATATAAAAAAAAAATTTAACTCAAATAAGGGAAACCAAACACATCAGTAGAAATACGATTTTGTAAAAAATATTTCAGATTAAAATTTTAGATTCTTTTTTTTTCTATGTGATGGGGACTGTAAAAATAAATGAAAATCAGGCTTCTGAATATTGGAGAATTTGAAACAAGAAAAGAAAATTTTTAATATTTTTCTAATTATCAAAATAAAAAAAATTGTTTAGTAAATAGGGATTTAAAATTCATATTGTTTCATGTCATCCTAGATATGTTTAAAAAATTCTATTTTTTTTTTATAAACTCCATCCACTCCCACCTGAGTGGCAGTGGCAAGAGCTGTGGGAGACGCGGCAATGATTTGTGCTGGCGAAGAGTTTCCCTTAGATGAATCTGCGCTGTTGAGACGAACAACTCCCACCGTCTGTTGCTGTTGCGACTGTCCTCCTCCATTTTGTGTCTGGCTCGATGATGGATGCGATGAGGAATGAGGCGTCGCTTGTTGTATTAAATTAGACTTTTCGTCATCTTCGCTAAACGCCGGTAGAAGATCTTCTCTGCCGTGATATTTGTAACAATTTATTACGATTTGCCGCAACGCATGAGTCCAGGAGATCTGTAATGGATTGCACTGTCCCAATTCATACGTTTAACATCTAATTAATAAATTCTTGGAATAGCTTATTCGATCAAGTATGTATTCATTATATCTTTTATCAAATACACAGAACAGTAAAAGATAATTTATTTATTATACATATATGTTTTTTCAAAAATTTAATTTTTTTCTCTCTGTATTTTATATTTTTAATATTTTTAAATAATGAATTTTTAAATTTGTAATAATAATAATAATAAAACAAATGTACGACTATTTAAAGATATATTGGAAACAGAATAATATAATAAAGAAAAAATTAAAAATTAAAAATATTCGAATATCGAATTTACGTACTTTTTGTTTTTCGTCTTCCGTTCGCGCATCCATTCGGACATTAGCCCAAGGTAATTCCTTGGGCCACCAAGGAGGTCGCGTACTATCTCTTCCCCAGCCAGGTTTACCTCTGCCTGTAGAATACTTTAACATCAATGGGATGAACGCTCTAAGTTGTGCCTGTGTCATCTTCTCGACCGGAGTTGGTATACCATCGATTATAAGCGGTGGTAATTCGAATAATGATGGATCATCCTGCACGGGCGGCGGTGCTTGTTGCGCAAGTGCATTCTCCAGCTCTTCCATGATAACGGTCCTTAGATTTTTAACTACGTCCTCTAAGGGTTTTGCCCCAAAGACTTTGTAACTACTATTTGGTTTGCCTGGCGTAGCCACTAATACTACTGCTTGTTGTCCAACTCGGGTAGCAAATTCGTCAATAGTTTGCTGTAAACAGTTTGATAATGATATTGTAAAATTCTAAAATATATTACTGTGCTAGAATAAATATGTATAAGTGGAAATACAAGTGGAACGCAAGTAATAATGAAAATACGATATTGATAAATTATAAGAGAATTTAAATCAAAAGAATATAAAAAATACTTGTAAGAGCCAATACTAATAAAAATATCATGGATATCATTCACTACACACATCATTCATATCAATATGTGTACATCATGTTTATATACATATATATTTACATCACAGTCAAAGTTAACTCAGTAAATATATATACTTATTGTAGTCAATGTATACATTTACTAAAGTTAGCACTCTGTGACATAAATTGTTCTCGTATGACAATGAAAATGTATGTGTGATCTTCGATTTGGCTTATTATTCTTATAATACTAAAAATTGCATAAAATACGAAGCATAATAATCAAATTTGATAAGAACTGTCATACAGAATTGAGTATCAAAAAAACAAACATGAGACACAGATAATTTGCACAGTTCTTACTAAATTTGATTACTGCACTTCATTCATATTTGTGACTTTTACTGTATTATTTATATTTTTATTGTATTTGAATTTTATATACTGAGGAAATTGTGGATCGAAATGTTTCCATAATTTTAATACGAGAATAAATTTATATATACACATGTCCTTCCAATGTTGGCTTTATAAATATTTTTAATATTCTTTTGATTTATATTCTTCAGAGCCTAAATTATTCCTGTAGGAGTTTTACTTACTCTAAGCTTTCTTAAAAGCCTGTTTTGTTGTCTCTTTCTGATACTGGGATTAGTTTCAAAACTGTGAGGTCGTTTTCGCTTCTTGGCTGACACAATGGCAGCTGCAGCAGCGACGCCTACAGGTCCTAAAGATTTTTTAATGCAAAAGAAATATTTCAATTGTTTCATAATATTTCTTGATATGCCAATATAAAGAATCAAAATAAAAAAAGTTTTATAAATATTTTCAAATTCTCATTAACATAAACGTTTATTTACAAAAAAAGAAAAAAGTGGAAAAATAAAAAGCAAAATAAGCTGATGAGAATAGCAATATTTAATGCGCTAATTGACAGTATAACGAATCTATATTTATTGTTATTCTTATATGTATTTCGTTTATTTATTATTATTTTCACATTTTACATTGCTGTGTGAATAATTTTTATACAAATTAAACAAATTTCGAACTTATAATTAGATTGACTTTAAATTAATTAACAATTAACATAAGATGTAAGAAGATAATGTAAATACTATATAATAATCTAAATATTAATAAACTATATTAATAAATACTAAATATTAATAAAATAATATAAAATTACAAACGTTTCGGCTTACAAAGTCTTCTTCAATGTAAAAATAATTAATTATTAAATTAATGAAATTAGCGTATATAATGAAATATATAATGAAATATAAAAAAAAATCATCAGTGATAATGTGTCAATTCATATAAAATTCAAATATCAAAATGTGTTAAGACAGTTACATAAAATAAGAAGAATGAAATACTTCGGTCAAAAGTAGACATGATATCCTTCAATAAAAATAATTTTACCAAATTCCTCGATTGAAAATGGGAATCCAATTTATCGAAGACTAGAATCAATCGATTAGAGAGTTCAATTGTTACGAATTATGATATTAAATATTTTATTTTAAATATTTTATGACATTAATTTAAAGTCAGTCTAATTACAAGCTCGAAATAAGCCACGACTTTATTTAATTTGTTTTGAAAATATACGAGCATTTCACTAATTTTTATACAATTTGAATAATTATTTTTCAGTATATACCTCGTTTTCGACACATTGTTAGTTATCATTTTATCTTTGATATTCGATTAATACCCATTTCTACTAATATAGTTTAACTTTAATATCGGTTCTAAGAATTAGAAAAAGATAAAGAATTGAGACAAGATTAAAGTTATTCTACATTGATAGAAATGGACATAAGTTACAATTTTATTATTTGACTTATTCTGACTATATTACTGTAGATTTATACATTTATATCGAACTTTTCTTTGTTTACACGCTCTTGCATTCTTCAGATAAATTATGTTTTGTTGATCATCGGATCAATTCAATTTATAATAATAAATTTGTGTTGCAAATTTAAATAAATCACAGACTATATATTTGCCTCGTCTTTAGTTTTCTTTACATTATTTTCTAACCACAGTGAAAAATTATATCTTTGGAATTGATAATCAATTGGTAATTGATTAATGATCCATCTTCTATTCGAAAGTGAAATTAAATAGTATTAATTTTTATTTTCGATGAAAATGATTCCAGGCGTAACTGAAATCCAGGCGTAACCGACGGATTTAATTATGTTAACTAAAATGTTATGCACATTACCAATTTGCGCACAATCGAAAACTAGTAATAAGTACCGTGCCGCATTCTTATTATTCTATTTTGCTTTTCATTTTTCTTTATTTATATTTGATTGATTTATATAGCAAAAAATTCTATGACATTGGCATACCAAAAATGTAATTGTATTTCCAATACATACAAAACAAAGATGCGTAAGCAACAATGAAAATGAAATGTGATTAAAATCAAAATTTATTCAAAAAGTATAAACATAAATGATTGAATAATTATGAT
>NW_017259183.1:2118465-2118919 GCF_001594045.1 Atta colombica | reverse complement strand
GATCTGAATGTAAGGTACATTTCATCTATTCTAGATAAAATACAGAAAAATATTAGACTGTATTCATTATTAAAAATTGAGAAACGTTTTACCTATTTAAATTATCATCATTTTTCTAACTGAAAAAAATATAAATGTTATTTTTATAATATCATATTCTGATTTTGTCATTATTATAATAAATAAATCTTCATTTGAATAAGAAAGCGCAATTCAAGGCAATATTCTGATTTTTAACTTCCATAACAAAATCTTGTATTAATTATGAATACAATCCATTCAATACTAATAAAATAAATAAACACATGACAAAATGCACAATAACAAAGTGTCAAATTATTAATGCATAAATCGTAGACGAAAATATTCATTAGTAAAGCAAAAAAATATATATAATATATACTATCAAAAAAATATATATTGTCATGCTAGTCTATAGTGAAATTATATTTTT
>NW_017259183.1:2103932-2118365 GCF_001594045.1 Atta colombica | reverse complement strand
TATATATATTTATATAAAACTTTTTCAAAAACGGTGTTATTTTACGTTAATTTATTTCATTATTCTATACGTAACATTAAAATAAGATTTTTTTAAAAATAAATATCTTAGAATATTTCATATTTAAGTTAAAAGATGTCAAATTAAAACGTTTCATAAACCATTTAATTCTTGGCTAGTTTGTTTTTTCCACAGAATATAAAAAAACTAATTTATATAAAAAAAGCATAATTATTTTTTATTAATATCTACTATATGATGTATTATTTAATGTATACGATAAATACAATCGTATATATGTATTATATTTCAATTTAATTATATTAGATTAATATAAATTCAGATTGATAAATAATAAAAATTATCTTTAATAATAGAGACATACAAAGATTGCAAATGTACAATATAATTTTAATAAGTCATTTTATATTATATACAGTATATAAAATAATAAATATATTTTTTTGTAGCTACATTTATAAATATACATATATATGTATTATTTATGTAAAGCATCAAATTCTCTTACTTGAAATTTAGTGTTCTTGCAGGAAGCCATAACGCTAAATAACACTCTTGCAGAAAGATAATGCATCCTGCATATTTTGGTTGATCCATAAATAAAGGTGGTTAGGTAATAAACAAAAATGAAAAAGCGAAAAAAAATGGGAAATCACCATTAATGTTTTTGATTTGCCAACCTGCTGCGGCTAGTTGAGCTGTAACATCATCATCCATTGCAGCTGTAAGCAGATCTCCTTCCTCATAGGTTTCAGACCCGCTACTGGGATCATCATCGTCGTCATCTGAAAGCCTGCGCATCGTGCTAGTCTCCGCATCTTGCATGGACACCATCTTTATGTGTTTGTTAGCCGTTTTGGTATCTTGAATATTAATCACACCGTAGAAAGTTGTGATGTCGTCGATTTGGCAGTTTCAATTTCTTCTTCACATCACCTTAGCCTGAAATGACAAAGTACTTTTACTTGAAAGTTCTTTAATGAGGTTTCTGTATAGTGTACAATTGTCATTAAAATAATTCAGAAATACTGAACGTGTAAAAGATGAATCAAGAGAGATTCATTTACTGTACTATTATATTATTCTTAACATTTTCCGCATGTTTACATCGCTTGCCGGAAACTGGGGAGCAAAAAAAGGCGAAAAGCACGTGCTTCCTTTCCGAAGGAAGGAGAAAGGAGAAAAAAACGCAGAGGTAAATTAGGGTATATACATTTCGCACGATTGACGAACTGCGAGCTGCGAGCTATGAGCTGCGAACGGCGGCGTGTACCAGCAGGTGACGGATGGAAGACTTCCACATGGAAGACTTCCGCGTCTCGCACGCATATTTCTCCTGATGGACGAATTAGCGTGCGAATACCCACGCAGATATAAAGGAGGAATGCGGCAGAAGGCGACGACGGCGATGGTGAGGGTGACGATAGAGGTGGTGGTGGCCGCCGCCGCCACCGCCGCTGCGTCTCTCGTCCATCTCGCAGCATCGTTGCTGATCGTTGCAGAGTTGGCAAAGTTGACAAACGAAACGGACAGCAGGCGACAACAACAAAACAACGCGGTGATAAAGAACGCGCGCGTAAAGTAACGATGAGAGAGAAAGAGAGAGAAAGAGAGAGAGAGAAAGAGAGAGAGAGAGAGAAAGAGACGGAGGAGAAAGAAAGAGAGGGAGACCGCGGGGATATGCGCGTTTATTCGGGCCGATACTTTGGGGGGGCAATGAAAATGCGCAGGGCACACGCAAAAGAGAGGCTACACCTCCGGGTAGCCGGGTAGCGGAGCAGCTCACGACGACTGCTCGGTAACGCGGAGTCGATGGAGCAGGCCCAGTGAAAATCGCGAGTTGCGTACGCACCTTGGTGTGTTCCCGCGGAGTGGATTCAAGGGAGGGCTTAGGACTCTTTGCGTCTGCGGGGAGGCGACCTGGCGACCGCCTCGGCTACGCTCTCGCACCACGCCCCGCGCACGCGGTCGCGCCCGCGCTTATCATCACCGTCACCGTGGCCGGTCCTGCGCCAGCGAACGCGAGGCCACTTGCCGACTTGCCTTTACCTCAGGACGCGTGACGCGCGACGACGACAACGGTAGCCGCCATGGCCGGTATTCGGCGGCGGGCGTATCGATCGGCACCGAGCGGGCCTCCATCACCACCACCACAACAAAACGCGGACACGGTACCGGCCATCTTGGGCGAGTCTGCGCGATGCAGGCCCACCCGAGCAGACGATGCGAAATTGCATGGATTTCGCGGACGGCGAGGACATCGCGCGCGCCCGATCCCGATCGCCGATCGTCCGCGTGCCAACTTTCCAAGCCTACCGCGCCAGCACTCACCGTTTCCCCGTTGAAATCCATCGAACGACAGCAGCGATCCGGGAGAACACCAACGCCATGTACATATATACAAGCTTGGTATAGCGCGATTGGCGGGAATCGCTCGGGCACGCGTCATGGCGGACCGCGTACCTACGTCGCCATTGGTCCGAGGGACACGTGACTGCCTGTGCCGTTCGCAGCGCGGCGCGACACGATCTAATGTAATCGCCGTAATGTCGCCTGTCGGAGGACGATTATAACCTGTTCTCGCATAACGCATTGGCATTCTTCTTCTTCACTTCGACATCTTTCTCCCGTGATCTTCCTGGGATCTCTGGCTAGTTGACTACATCCGGCGTCGTCTTCCTCGACGATCGTCCGATTGTTCCCGCTGCTCAAAAATACACATTGCAAATGTCAGCGCCACGTTCGTTCACGTACGCACTATTCTCTAGCTACCTGACATATTTTTGTCATCTCAAGGGATTGAAAAGGGATTTTCCAACTTTGATTATTTGCCGTGCAAATGCACCTAGTTTTAAGCTATAAACTAAGGACTCTGATTAATTTCATCAATAATTTATCAAGTGAAAATCTGTACTATGTTAAAACAATAGAATTAATTTTTTATTAACAATAAATTAAATTGGAGCACATTGTAAACATGGTGCTTTCCAGTAAGCGTAACACAATGATCATAACATCTTTATTTAACATTGCAATAACAGATTATAGTTTTTTCTCTTAAAAAGTAATTAATTACTTTTTAAGACTTACAAGTTACTAATTCTAAACAGTTACAGTACTGTAGGAAGTAACGGATAGTTATTTTTTCTGTTAATCTTTGTTATTATTTGCATTTCTATTTTAAATACAGGGATCTTATGTTTTTGATATTACTAAATTATTTGTAAAATTTTACAAATTTTTACAAATCGTAAAAAAGAAAAATATGTTCATGTATGCAAATCAATTTGAGAAGGTAAAGGCCAAGAAACTAAAGAAATAGTACAAGATGTTTAAATTAATAAATATTAATAATGAGGGTTTGTTTGAGGTATATCAAAAAATCAAAATGGTATGTCTGACACCGAGTTTTCATTCGTACATTTTTCTTATTATATTAAATATTCAATCATATTTGTTATAACAAATTAATATATACATTTAGAGCCAAAGTTATTAAGTAAATTAATATATACATTTAGAGCCAAAGTTATTAAGGGATTAATGTAAAATATATCCTTACACTAAAAAATCTTTAGCTTAATTCTTCATATAGTCATTTATAATGTATAATGATTATCGAGAATAATCAAATACAAGAAATAGTCACAAATTTGTTCACTGAGCATTCACTTTATTTTGGTCAGCCAATATGTTGACGAATAAGTTTAAAATATTTAAAAAGTATCATTTCATTAGTTACAGTTACAAAAAAAAATGTAATTACTTAAATGTTCAAAAATATTACCTTACCGAAAATTGTTGTTTTTTTCAGTAATTAGCAAAATTAATTATAAAAAGATATATACATTGTTTTATAAGGAGAGCTTATTCTTGGTAGAACAATACTCTATAATTACATATATCTTCTTATATAATTTAAATTGTAAAGAATAATTCATGATTCATACCTACATATAATATTTTTTGCTTTAATTAAAAACACAAATTTGCTTATATAATTTAAATTATACATATTCTCTGTTTTAATTAATTTAAATTATTGCAGAATCACATAAGTTCCCCCTTAAAACATTAGCATATCTTTTTATAACTAATTTTATTAATTACCGAATAAAAAATCGTGATTTTTAGTAGATAATACTTCTGAACATTTACTAGGTCTTTGCTAATCTTCGTAAAATTTTCATTTTTATATTCATTCATTAATTTAGTAAACCGAAAAATTTGAATAATAACTGTGTGTGAATGTATTTAATCAATATAAAATTGATATTTAAAATTTTAAACATATACAGTACAATTGTTGAGTTTTTCCCACAAAAACAATAAGCTCCTCTTTTAAAACACTGTATACATTTTTTTATGATTAATTTTATGAATCACTGAAAATACCGCGGTTTTTGATGAGAGGTACTTCCGTACATTTATCAAAATAACTAACTATAACTAAATTATTTATTAACAAGTTAAATTATGTTCCCAACCCTGTAAATAAGTAATATTTATTTAATTGAAAAATGTATTTAAAATTTACATAGAGATATTATTAAACAAAATCCAGTTTAGATCGTATTTGATGCTTCTTTTTTGTATTTTTTTATTTGTTTCTTTGATATTATATCTGACGTGATGCAAAACTGCATACATTCGATAATAAATATTTCTTAGAGTTCATGTAGAAATTTGCTAAATATGTTACTGCTTTCATTCTACAAATAAGCGCACTATTTGTTAAGGACATATTATACATATTTTTGAACAAAATGAAAAAATGAAAAGATTTTTCTGTATTGTATTTAATGCATTCGAAAGTAAAACAATTTGACGATAATTTAGAACTTAAAACAAAAATTATTTCATTAAATAGTTAACATATTTTTAAATAATAATTAAGATGAAATGAAAAAAAGTTTCATTTAAACTATAAAATTGTATTGTTAAATATAAAAATTTACGTATATTAAATTGTATATCTGTATAACATTTATTTTTATGCAGAAAACATAATTTTCAATTCCAGTCACTTTTTGTAGAGATTATACATCTGATACATCTTTAACTTTCCACGATATTCTTGGCTTCTATTCTTTTATTTTTTTAATCCTTATTGCATGTAATATATGAAATATCCATATCAAATAATCTTTGTTATTAAAATTGTTTAAAAAAATATATCATCAATAATTTTATAAATAATTCAATTAAAATTTTTTACTACATTTATATAAATTAAAAATTCTTTCGAAATTCATCATTTCATTTTTTTTAATGTTTTATATTCAAGTGTTATTTGGATCATTTCAAAATTCATATTCTTTTCACAATTTATAAAACTACATTTATTTATCTATATTCTAAGATGTACAAAAAAAGATAGTATAGGAGAAAGAAGTCCATCACAGGCACTACTATGCTGAATTATTTCATAATCATGCTTTCTAAAATCATTACAGAAAATACATTTTGTTCCTATTTTGTTTTTACAATTGTTACATCTACAGTATAAAAGTATTAACTAAATACAATAATATTGTAAAATGACATAAAGCAGCTCTTTACATATCACATCTGAGGCAGAATAAATTGGAAACTATGAATTTTACATCACATTAGTTACCAATCGAGATTTGGATCTAAATCTTGTGAAAGCTTTAATGCTTTTTTTTTTCACATCAAATAAAAATAAGAATACACTACAAATTTCTTTGAATCATTTTAATATCACGAGATTCTTTCTCTGCGAACGCATAGACCTTTGTTTCTCCGTACAATTCAGGATATATATGTAAACACAATCTGCCGTAAATTCCATCTAGTGAATTTTAGAATAACGTCGCTTTTTAAAGGATTCAATTGGTACGAATAATAATAACGTTGAAGATATTCCATTAGTCTCTAAGCCCATGGCTTGCTTTTGTGACAAAACTTTCCGTACCAGCCAGCTTCACAGAGACATGTGTCGTTTGATTGACAGGTTCCATGTTTACACGGCTTGCTACATGTTGAACGTTGTGACGTTATATGTGTGGTTGCAATTTCGCAGTGATTGCCTTTATATTCGTTTGAACATCTGCAGATGTTAGTGCCCTTGCATTTGCCTCCATTGAGACAAGGAATAACGCATTTGGCTGAAAAGATAAAAAATTGTTTAACATAATAAAAGTTTTCTAAATTTTATACGATTTTGATATGTTCTTTAAGATTTGTTGTTTGTACTCACAAAATTCGCAGCGCAAGCCGAAATAGCCTTTTGGACATTCACAGACATCCTTCTGAATACACTTTCCTCCGTTCAAACATTTTTCTGTGCAGATACCTGTGCAGAAATTGTTTGGTTAGTTAGTCTTCATAAGTAGTGATAAAAACCTAATTTTTGGAAATTTTATACAGAAAAATGTTACGTGTCAGAGGAGTGGATATACGACTGGCCTGCACATTAGCCAGGAGTTCGTCTGGAAAAGTACTAGACTCCGTAATAAGAGTCGATCATGCCGGCGAATTGGGAGCTGACAGAATATACGCCGGACAAATGGCCGTACTAGGTATAGTTGTCCGACTTCATAATGTATGATTGTAGATATAGATTAGAATTTTAATGGTTTTCTGCGAAACCACAGGCAAAACGACAGTCGGACCAACTATACAGCACATGTGGGATCAAGAGAAGCGACACCGCGCCAAATTCGAGGAATTGATTCGCAAGTACCGAGTCAGACCCACCGTCCTTACCCCGCTATGGAATATCGCCGGGTTCGCTTTGGGTGCCGGTACTGCTCTCATGGGCGAGAAAGCAGCGATGGCGTGTACTGTGGCAGTGGAGACTGTGATCGTCGAGCATTACAACGATCAATTACGTATGTTGATGAAGAATGGCGACAATGTCGACAAAGAGATACTTGAAACCATCAAGAAATTCCGAGATGAAGAACAAGAGCATCATGATACGGGCATAGATCATGGCGCCGAGCAAGCACCGTTTTATCAAGCTTTAACAAATGTGATCAAATACGGCTGTAAAACCGCTATTTCGATTTCCAAAGTGATATGAACGCATTTACAAGTGTTCGAAATTAAAGATGTAAAAAAATAACTTGTTACTTGTAAATAGTAATTGTAATTTATATAATAATATAGTAAATTATACTTTGAATTTATATGTAAGGAATTAACCCATGAATGATATTCGGGATATCGAATTTAATAGAGCATTTTTTAATCACTAATTTTTTTATAAATTGCAATATTCTATGGAAATTTTATTTTTATGAACTTATGAAGTAATTAAAAGAAGCAAATTAAATTAAATTAAATAGAAATAAATAAAAATACTATCATGTAATCACTTTTCAAGTGAATCTTCATGAATTATGTAACATATGTACTAATTAAAATTGATTTGTATAAACAATATATATATAAGGAAGAAAATTCCAAAAGAAATCCACTCGAAAGAAATAAAAATTTTTATTTTTTAATTAAATTTTTAATTATATTTTATTAAAATATGTATAAAACAAAATAAAGTTTACCATTAATTTATTTCTTCACATAATTTATCAATAGATACATTTGTTTCATTTTATGATATTTCAAGATATCCTTTGCACAGACATTTGTATCTAAATTGCTGAACTAGTTTTTACGTCTCGTTTTCCACTTTTTGATATCAAATATTTTCCCGATAATAGTAGTTAACTTTCTACGAAGATAGAAATCTGAAGGTGTGCAAGATTAGGCAAATAGACGTACGTTTTTAGATGTAAAGGAACTACTTCTCAATTTTATTCACAAAAATGAGATAATGCTGGGTTTTATACCATTTAAAATATTCAAACTTTGCGAAAAGTTTTTGTTTGTGACAGACTATTCATCGAAAATTCATCTGTTGTAATGCTCATTCATACTTTTGTATGGCAATGCAGCTCTACACAATTATAGGAAAACGAATACTATAGGAAAGCTTTTATATCTATTGAAAAAATAAATTCTGGAGCACGTACTTTATTCTGATCTCGCTTTTTCATCTTTTTGGAAAGCTAGAAGAATATTCGAGAAATATTGTGTCTAGAGGATCAAGAAGTGAAATACAAAATTGACTCAGCAACTTGAATACAAATTTCTATGCAAAAATTTTTTAAAATTAGACGTAATACATGCTTGGACAAAGTTTGAATCTATTGGGAGGATATGAAGAAATAAATTAATACTAAATTTAAAATTTACTTTGTCATACATATTTCGAAAATAAAATTTAAAAAATTTTGTTATTTTAAGCGAATTCTACTTTTTTCCGTCGTATATTTGTGTAATTTATTATACCTCCTTCGCAGTAAGGACCCTGATATCCTGGCGGGCATGAACACACGCCTGGCGCCGTACAGTTACCGCCATTCATGCAATTCGGATAGCAAAGCGCTGTTTTACAATTAGGACCTAGATAACCATCTGGGCAGGGACCAGGATTAGGTTCTGCAAAAATAAAATCCAATTAAAAAATGGAATATTATCGTGATGTCTGTAAATACATTACGCACATACACAAATATGAACACACTTATTTAATAATTATCTTTGCATGATTAAAAACGAGAAATATTTTGGTAACCGAACACGATCTCGCAGTTCAGTATAATATCGTTTGGAAAACATTCTAATTAATTTCAGGAAAGAGCGGCACTCATGCCCAACTATCGATTATTCCAATAAGATATTCTTCTATCGCAATCTCATGCAGATTTAATCATGCATTCCTTTTCAAAAATTTTAGGATTAACCATGAAATTGAATATAATATATTATATTTTTATTTTATTTTATGTCATAAAAAAGAGAATATGTTTTAGTCTATATAATGTAACATTTTTTAAATATTTAATAAATATATATCTTCAGCAAAAAGATCATTTAAAAAAATTGCTAAAATGAAACTTAATAGTGTATAAATTCAAAAAAAATATAACGATAATTAATATTAAGAATAATATACAATAACTATAATCTATAATCAATTTTGTTATAAATCTCGTAATAATATTTTTTTTTCATTTATCTCATTTTTATGGCACATACAAATCGTGGATTTCTTTCAATTGAATATTATTTATCGAAAGAAAAAAATTTGAGAAATATACATATTTAATTATTTCACATTTGCACATTCGACCTGCTATGTCACGAATTATCATTGATGTATTATCGCAGAAGTGATTGTAACGAAACGTTCGAGAGTATCGTATTCTGTTACCTCTATCTGAATTCGAAAAGATGAAACAATTATATGTGGATCGTTATTTGCCAGTCTTCTCGTTCGTAATTTATATAATAAATTCAACCGATCACATATGTTGAATAATCTTTTCAATCCTTGATATTATCGAAATTTAGGTATGTAAAAATACTTAAAATAGATAAACACATACTTGACTTAATGATTAGCAACTTGAATGCACAGAGATTGAGAGAGCTGAGAGTAACGCTGAAAAGGTAGAGCAGACTTGTGCGTTCTTTTGCATTAAGTAGACAATTAGGCACTTAATTCATAATTCACGAGCGAACAATGACTTAAAGAAGCATAGAACTGACTAACGCTTAACAAATAAAGCGCCAGGCAAAATGAAACAGAAAAAATAGATGCTAATGTAGAAGATACAAGCAAAAACCGATCTAAAGCAATATTTGAGTAAAAAAAAATTTTTTTAATATAAGCTAAAGAGAGTATTTTTTGAACATCAGACGATAATAATAATTAATTGCCAAATTGCAAAATGAAAAGTAAGGATTAACACTGGTATAATTTCTTCAATCGAGTTCATATTTGCACGCGATAATAACAATCCTTGTTCGAGGATAAATGAAATCCGATCTAATAAGATCCTTTCTTTATATGCAGCATTGGAAATCGAAGTTACATTCCTTCCTGATCCTTATTCATTAGCAACACTTGTTTCATTTAATATGCTTGCATTAAAAAGAGCGATCGATATTACTCAACACTTTGCAATTGTAATTAACATAATTACAAGACAGATGTATTATACTAAGATAGCATTAATAAAATCTAGTTCTGAATGAGAGTGCTTTTAAGCCACACAAAAGCGGTCCATGTTTCCACCTTGCGAGTGGCGATGGGTACGCGAAATTGAAGTCGTTGAGACGACGTTAAAATTTATATTACAGAGTCTTAAAGATCTCTTTCTCGCATTATTTCTTTGTATAAGTATCATAGTGCACAGTAACATGCATTGAGAAACAATGTACAAGTTTTAATAAATATTTATTTGAATAGTACGAACTAAATATTTACTTCCAGTAAATGAATGTTTATATATACAATAAAAAAAAATTTTTACTCAATAAATAATGTTAATTAAATCAAATTAATTCTTATATCAAATAAATGATTTATTAAGATTTAGTTCATTTTTTCAGTAATAAACATAGATAAGAAAACTATGGACGGAATACATAGAATCTATCAAATCTTGTATTTAGGACTATCTATCATGAACTAATCGGAGAGCCATATCAGCATCTTAAGACGGTCTTAAAATAAGAACGAATTAAAAATCTCTTCTATTCAATTAAAGCAAATCCTAATGCCTACTAATATTATTTTATTATTAGGCATTAAAATTAGGCAGTAAATTTTTACAATTCAAGCAAATTGTGTGCCGATCGTTTATCGATCTTGAAACACAATTTTAGACTGAAACTGAACTATGTAATATTACAAATTAATTTAAATGATACTAATAATGAACATTTTTTAAATATTGTAAAGAATTTATTATGAAAAATATCATTTCAAGAATTTAAATCTGTAATTCCATGCGGGTGTCTTCTGAATTCGTTCCAGCTTCAATATAGGACTATTCCAAGACTGACAAAAAATTTGCGATTTGATTGAATTGACAATTGTAAAATTTACGTAAAAATATTATATTAGACACTAAAATCTGCTTTGATCGAATATGGTTGATCTGAGTTGAATATTTCGTGGACAATGTTCATTTAACATGAGTAAACAAAAGTTACTTAACACATGCGTTCTCAGGAACTCGAGAACATTTTGAAACTCAAAGAAACTCTTGTTTCCTTTTGTTTTGGTAACTGATGCCTCAAGACGCTTCAACGTGCTCCTTTTTGTGACGAGAAATGAGTACGCGTGTAAAATTAGCCACGTGCAAGTTTTGCGAAGGCGTTAGGAAAAGGTCCAAGTTAATCGATTCGCTACTCCCTTTGACACCTTGACAAACGCAAGCATCCTCGTTTGGACCGGGATCTCGTCGCGATGATCGAGGCTCGGAGCAACCGTTTAACGATGTAACATCCATAAATCTCCCAGACACTGTGGAGCGGTGGAGATTCGATGCGCCTCCCTCGCACAATTATCGGACCCATCGTATCGCGGCTGGCAGGCGGGCAGGTAGATAATCTTTCTCTTATAAAGTATCAAAACGTGCACTCATACGCGCATCAGGTACATGCCACGGCTGTCGATTAAATAAAAAAAGAGGAGAGCCAGTCGGAACGAATGAACCATGCGTGAACCGGATTTCGTGGGCGCCGCGATGCAACATCCTCGCGAGCGGAGGCGAGGAAGAGATCCGGCTGATTCCTGACTGCCTCTCCTGCATCGGTCAAGAGCATGCAGCAAATTAGGCGATGAATTACTGCTGATACAGAACTGTATGTGCGAGTGAAGAGGTGGTGATCGTGGGCGCGACTGACGGACTCACCGCGCACGGTGCATTCTTTTCTTAAACTGAGACGGAGGGGCGTCCCGTTTAGAGGTTTTCCTTTCAGGGTTTCGATCATCAAACTGATCCCGAATTGCGCTATGCCCGAATTGCCGGCGCAAGGTAGAAGAATGCTGAAATCTGCAACGGAAAAACAAATAGGGTGAGATCTGCTCGTTTTGTATGATGTACTGAATTTTCTTTACTCTCTAAATCTGAATCAGTGGACACTAATTACCTAGTGACATACTTGGTACTGATAATCAGTGAAGTTCAATTAAAAAAGGAAGAATATTTGAGCATTATATAACTAAAATACTGATATTTGCACATTAATTTAAATTTTCTAATACCATATTCATTGAATTTAAGTACTAAAACAAGATTAGATCACATAATAAAAATTAGATTGGAGACCTCATTTCACCTTTAATTCACTGATTACTAGTGACATACTTGATATTGATATCAGTGATTATCTACTTATTCAGATTTAGAGAGTACTTTCTATTTCTCTTCATTCATCTTCCAACATTCAATCATAAGTGTTTTTCATTTTAATTTTGACGCTATTGAAATGTTTATTCATATTTTAATTCAGTTCTTTGATTTTTATTTTAATCTTAAAAAATATGCCAAACCTATTATGAGAGTTTCTTGCAGTTCGATCCCTTTGGCGATATCACGTGACGTAAAATATTTACTCGATCTAAGAAAAAATTATACTTATAAAGTATATTTTATATATTTTATCCGATTTAAGAGAGAGAACTAAAAAGTATTTTATTCTTATTAATTACGCGAAAATCTACAGAAGTTTCAGATTTTATCGATCAAATTTTCGATGCGTTTTACAGTACAAAATTATATAATCGCAAATATAAAAATATTTTATTAAAAAATATAGAAATAATTATCTTCGCATACCTGATTAAAAAATCAGGAAAAGCACTTTCTATTTCGATAAATAGAATCATAAATATGTCTTATTAATAGTTAATAAATAAAATAACACATTTCTAATCATGCAATCAGATTTAATCGAATTTCTTTTCACAGGAATGATAATGAAACAAATTGATAATATTTATTCCTAATGTATTTAAATGACAAAGTTTAGTATTTCAAATAAAAATGAAAAATCATTTAAAAATTATCGATGGCAATTTAATCCTTACAAATGTAACATCATAATATTATAACTCGCCATAATTCGTTTCAGATTGATTCGGTCAAACGAAATATTCTTCAGGCAAAGAATATCTTCAGCGCCTTCTCTTAGATCAGGTAGATTTTACGCACGCCAGCAAAAGATCTCTACCTTTGACTGTGTAAATAAGACCATCAGCACGGCACTTAGAGAGAGAGAGAGAGAATAAAAGTTAATAACAAAACGGACGTATTTGCGAGCGTATGTACCAAACTCATTATTTTAACGTGTCATTAGAACGTGAAAGTGGCGTAATGTCGATATATCTAACTGCAAGCGCGATTTTAGATTTATTTGTGTTTATCGCGCGATAAAAGCCAAACGTGCATTAGACTTCAAATTCAGCCTCCACAAGATCAATACATATTGACTCTGACAAACGAAAATACTATTAGCACGTTAACGCATTGATACGAAGCGAAAAATGACCGCATCAACAAGATGAAAGCTTCATCACAATTTACAATTATTCGAATTTTATATCATTTTACCTCGAGAACTATTAACTGAAATAAAAAATTGCGGACATTTCTCTGACATTTAGATTCTGACAATCTTTTTCTCTGCTGCGAAATTACATTTCTGTATTGCAAGATCTTGATTTATTGATTTTTTTATGGTAAATATTTTATGTTTATTCTTAATATATATGCTGTGGTTAATGGATTTTAGAACGCTTTATAAATAAACTCTCAACAGTAATAATAATTTTATTTCTTTTCATAAAGAATTCCAATAATACTGGGCAACAAAACTTTTTTTTTGTGCGAATAATCTGAGTAATCATTTCCGATATTGTAATTTTATTTGTTGAATATGAATCCGTTAATCGATTATTAATTATTAAAAAAATATGAAAAAATGCTAGAAATGACAATTTTGGGAGTATTCATGACGTTGCAATACCAGCAGAAATCTTTTTTTTTTAATTTTTATTAATATCACGTGAAAGTTTCAACTTTTAATTACCTGTATTATTAATATCTGTATTAATAATTTTGTCATGATAATAACACTGGGCTACAAAATCTAACTTTTTTTTTACATAATTTATATAATTTACATAATTTATATAATTATATTACGTAAGCACAAAAGCACTTTCCATCTTTCTACATAATACAATATTAAGGATGGAACAAAATGCCTTTTTTTATGTGTTACATGAAACGAGCTATTGTTATGGAAATTGTTATATCCCAAAAACGGAAAATTATTTCAAAACGAAATGTATTTTACAACTAAAAGTTGATACTTTTGTGATATAAACCAAATTTAGAAAAAATAAAATCTGTTGCTGATGCTACAACGTTATGAAAATTCTCAAAATCCTTTTTGACACCATTTTTCTTAAAATTGTGATCGAATTTGGACAACAAGATTTGTATTCGCCAAACAAAATACATTGAAAATGATTATTCGTATTGCAAATTGTATTAATGTTAACAATAATAACATTTA
>NW_017259183.1:2094758-2103832 GCF_001594045.1 Atta colombica | reverse complement strand
ATATGTTTATTATGAATTTTGGCTAAGTGATAGGTAGTGATAGATATATATATATATATATAAATGTTTTTTAAATCACGAGTTCTCATAAAAATGCGAGTTTATTTTATAGAACATAATTAGCTTCTTCATACATTAATTAAGTAGTTTAGATATTACGCCTTTATTTTAAAAGTGACACAACTTAAAAGATTAAGCTTCCCAAAAAAGGGAAAATCTATTTTTCATTCAGTTTAAGAGAAAATTATTGATTATTCAGCAAAAAGAATACATTGTTAATGTGATCAAATGTCATCATTTTTGTTATTTTCATTTCACAACCCTTAAAAATTCATCTTTTTTTAATTATAATCATTTGACGATTTTTTATGAAATTAAATTAAGCGAATTCGACTAATGTATTCAGATCACAGCTATCATAACCAGATTGACATAAAAATATGTGTATTATAAATACAGAAATCGTGAAATATACTCCTCAATATACTTTATTTTGCTGTTAGATAAAATATTTGCTGTTAGATAAAATATTTATATATAAAATAAGAAAACAAGTAATTCGCTCGATATTACAAATACAAAAATTAAATGAGTAGATAGATTTTTTTAATGACATCGAATACTAGTTAATTGTGAATAAATATGAGATAATACACTAGTTTAAAATCTTTCCTCTGCTCGTTTTTTTACCTATCTACTCATTTAATTTTTATGTATTTTATAATTCGAAATATTCTATTTTTACACTCACAATCAGATTAAGTCGCTACAATGGCTTTAATGTGCGCAAATGCGCAGTAGTGAGAATTTGCGAGTTTTGATTGATAGGAAACGTTTACCTAACTTATCTGGAGGCATGATAGTGTCTCGGCGCTAAAATATCTATTCATACTCTGGCAAAAATCGGAGAGTAATTCGAATAAAAAGGGGACAGTAATAAAAGAGTAAATGAAATTTCTAGGAGACAAAAATTGAAATAACGGAGAAAAGACGTGTATGCTTTTTCTATATTTCGTTATTTCAATTTTCGTTTCCTAGCTTCGTTTACGCTTCTGTTATATTCCCCTTATATTCGACTTACATTCTGATTTTTATTCTTTTCACCAAGATGGTAACAACTCGAAATTACGTTTTTTTTTTAGTTGTGTCACTTTTGACGTAAGGGAACGATATATTTGAGATATTGACATATTTACCTTTCGGTCTCTTAGGCACTCGTCCTTGCTTTTTGATCGTGATCGATGGAGTTTTCAAGATGCTCTCGTCGTACGACTTTAAACGAAAAAAATTGTAATAGTATTTTTTTACTCCTGACTTCCACGTGAAATTCACGTGCGACACCTCGCTTGGGATAATCGGCAGTTTATTCTCAAACTCCGGATCTAAAAGATAAGCGAGTACTCGGCCTTCCGCAATCGCGTATATTTCCATTGCAAGCCCTGCATTAGCCAAAAATAGTTTCAGTTTTACATTAATGTTTACTAATTTCTAATTATGAACGTAACCCATGATATCGTGAATAGTAATCGGATTTCTCTCATTTTTACTTATTTAACGACATTTTTTGCATCATAGCAACGTATCAAAGGTAATGTCTCAAATGGAGAATCGCTGGAGCAGCGATAATACGAAGAAAGGGGGTCATATATGAAGCTAGAGGGGGAAGAAAATAAGAAATCCGACTTCCGAGAGGATTTTGAGACTCAACATCTGTGAACTGTACCGCTGAACATCTTAATTTGCTGCTGATCGATCCAGAGGGAGATGTCACCGGACGGTTTGTGGCCGGAATTCCCAGAGCGATGTTGGTGCCGGGCAAGGGCCACGCCGGCGACGTCCAGGAGAAGGGCCAGGGCCAACATCGCCGCCGCGGCCAGGACGGCCGCAGCCGATCGCATAATTGCCCGCGACCGCGACGTCCCGGTCAGTACCGTCGCCGCAGCCGCTGTCGTCGTCGTCGTTGTCGTCCTCCTCGTCCTCCTCGTCGTCGTCGTCGTCGCCGTCGCCGCTACCAGGTGTTACACGCACACCGGTGTGAGGAAGCCCGTCCCTTCGACCTTCCCCGGCAACCGCCGTGCGTGCACTGGCAGTTAACGAGCAACGTAAAACGTTCCTGGCCGCCTCGGCCTTCCTATATAATTCAACGTGCCGGCGTGCGTGCGGCGTGCCGTTGGCGATCCGACGCGTGAAATCGGAGGATTTGAGATTTCACGGAGCGCGCGCACGGGACACGATCGCGCGGCGGAGATACCGGTGATCCCGCGGTGATTTCAACGCACGGTTGTCTACCCCCTCGATCGGTAAAACAGAAAGAGAAAGAGCGAGAAGGAGAGAAAGAAAGCGGGTGAAAAAGGGATGAAAAAAGGAATGAGAGAGGCGCGCGAACTTTCCTCTCTCGCTTGCGAACGGCGCAAGCGGCGATGTGTAACGATGCGCGCGAACCGCGTCGCTCCGGTGGACTGACTGACTGACTGACTGACTCTCAATGAGAGTCGGGGCACGCGGAGCGAGTAGCGAAACCTCTCCGTGAAGCGAGATAGAGATCTCGCAGACGGACCCGGGTCCCGTCGGGGAGCACCGGGGAGCGAGAACGATGCGCCGCGAGTTAAGGCTGCGTGCACAATGTATTCGGAATCTGCTTTGCCAATCTCCCCTCCCCCCTACTTCTCTCTCTCTCTTTCTCTCTCTTTCTCGCACACATACACTGTATGCTTTTTATTTTAATGCTTAAACTCGGTTTAGACGATCTACAATTTGCGGCGGAATTCGAAATATAATGCTATTTATAATTTTATCTGCTGTGTATTTTTTAATATGCATTTTGCAATATGCATGTATATGTGCATTTTAATTTTTTTAATGTTTGTTGTACTACACGATATATAAAATTGTAATTAAGATTCTGTGTTCCTGAATTCCGATGTAAGCTATATATATGAGTTTAGCATTTAAATGAGTTTTTGATATATAAAGTAACATCGCTAATTAGAATTAAATTTTTTCATTGATTAATTTTGTGTTTAATAATAATTAATATTAGGGAAAAATTAATGAGGATCGTAAATGCGAAAAGTAAGGAATGAAAGTAGTAAGTTTGAAAGTGAATCGAATATTCATTTCAAATTAAACCGATCTTTGATATGAAAGATTTTATGGAACGTTTACTGTTGTACAAGTTTCTTTTAATATATTTGTGTTAATTCAGATTTATTTAGCCACTGCGCGCACGCAATTTTAAGGATGCAATTTAAAAAATTTGTTTAAATATGTTACACGTTCGTTTTTAAATTAAATTGTCATATAGTTTTTATAATTTCCTAATTTGACGTTTTTTTCTTTCCTTTCGAAATATCTGCCTGACTTCACTCGTCTTTTCTTTCTTTCCTACAATGAATCGAATTGAAAAAATATATTATATTTATTTATCCGCAAAAAAAAGAAAAACGGAACGTTACAGTTTGTAACGTGATCTGTTTTTTTTTCCAAATAAGTATATTTATGAAATCACATTTACATTTCTCGTAACTATTTACATAACATATTGACTAATTCCTTTTAATCTTCAGAAATCGTGCAAAACAAATTTGTCAAAAGTAGTATACGTACAAATACACAGAAATCAAAATTCGAATTAACTAAGAAAAAGTGATAAGAAATCTCGATGGAGGGAACCAGTTTTTTAACATCTTTCATCCGATCGTGCCGGTTCTCTGTCGTCTCTCCTGCTCATCTCTTGTGTTTCCCTTCTCTTCCATTTCTCATCTCGTCGACAATTGAATTTTACTTCCGTGTCGTAAATCCGCCACGTCATACGCATCATTATTCTGTTCGATGTTTAAATTATTGTAAACATTTCTGCATATAAAAGATTGATCCAAGTTACAAAAATAAAAGATGAAGAAAATTGTAATAAGTAGATATTATTTGAACATTGAATATAATTGTAATAGACAAAACGTTTCTTTAATATACAATATTATTGTAATTTTACATACATATTTTCCTTGTTTGAAGGTTATTAATTTTTTATTTTTATTATATTTCTTCTGCCATTACATTATACATTCGATATTCACGAATTTATGATTCGCAGTAATTCTTGCAGCGTAAACGCGTGAAAAATTTACGACAAAGCAAAGAGCTTTTTGAGACTGATAATAAAGTTTGCATTCATCGATAATCGGAAATAACTGGATCAGATCTATTTCTAAACCGATCTGGCAAGATAACCGGCTTCAAGAGAGGCCTCAATGAATAACCAATAGTATCCGTTGTATCCCTGGTGTCGAGGGATGGGCTATCTAACAAGTGGTCCATTGTTATCCTACGTTTCTGTCTCTCCCATCTCTCGTCTTCTTCCTGCTTCTTCTTTCTTCTTCCGGTACATGCACTACGATCGTGAATATTCCGAAGAGACCTCGAACCGTCGCAAATTTTTGAGCCACATTCTGAAACGTTGTAACTAAAATTTCACCCATATAAAACATTCGACGCTGTCTTTGCGACTATCACCTGTAAAAATAATCTGCAATAAAAATCTAAGTTCTTTTAAGACTTATCTTGTAATTAGCCCATTAGCCCTGGAGAATCTAGAAGCATATTTTCATTTTTATGAAAAAAATTAAACTTTGAATCGCATTATTTTTTGCTTTTATTCGTTTTTCAGTCGGACAATTTTATGAAGAAATATAAATTGTTTATATTGATAAAATGTTCTATCCAGGAATTTAAAAGTATATTTCGGTTCCTTTAAAAAAAAATTAAATTTAAAATGACAATACTGTGTTTGCTTTCGTTCATCTTTCAGTTGGAAATTTGTATAATATTGGAAATTGTATAATATAAAACATAAATTTTACATTGATGTTATGATTTTCTATATCAAGCAAAGAGATATCACAGATATATTTTTAAATAATTTTATCTTCGTAAAACTTTCGATATTATCTTTGTGCGATTATCATTTGCAAAAAATCTAAGACGACTGGTATTTTCCAATCAATCTTTCAAACCGCAAGAATTTATGAATACCTGTTTATTTCTCCTATCAAAAGGAAAAATTAATTTAGGAACAGTATTATGAACAGACTAATGTTTGCTTTTGTTCGACTTTCAGTTAAATAATTATATGAAGAAATATATAAGTTGTACGTCCAGGACAACGTCATGATAACGTCAAAATTAAGACATTCATAAGATGAATTGAAAATGATTGAAAAATAACTTAATAATCATTTTGAAGTCATTTTGGCATCATTTTGATATCATAACGACTTGTCCTGCGTGTAAGTATTAGCAACCTATTGTAATTTTCAAGCAGAGATATTGCATAAAAATATTCCTAAATAATTTTATCGTCATAAAATGTTTGATATAATCTTCGTTAAGTATCGCGTCTGCAAAAAAGTCTAGCAACAAATTTGAGATAGTCTGATATCTTCTAATCCTTTTGAATTGCGAGAATATTGTAGAATATTTTCATCGCTTATACAAAAAAAAAAAAGAGAGAAAGGAGGTGAATTTCGAGTAACACTATTCTCGTTTTGATTTGCTTTTGTCACACAATTATATGACGTAAATTCGTGTATGTACGGTGCGTGATTCTACGCACCGCTCTCGGTGCAGCTCCGCGAGAGCGGCCGACAGCGAATTCAATTAGGATTGCGGCGGCCGTGCAAAAACATTCGATCAGGAATAAACCGGCGCTGCCTGCCTGCCTGCCTGCCTGCTTGCGGACGCTCTTATAGCTCGTCGCTTTCCAGTTCGCGAGCCCCATGTATAACGCGTATGGGATCGGAGATCAATCGTACGTTTTACCATCATGGACTCTTTCCGCGTGGCAGACGTAGTGATACACGAAAACGATTAAATCGTAACTATTGTTACGAATTTTTTTTGAAAATTCGAAAAAGACTAGCAAGATCGTTGATATTTGCTTATTTATATATTATATATTGAATTAAAAGGCTGTTTTTTGTTCAATTATTTTCTTCATATTAATTTAAAAAAAAATTAAATTTAAAATGACAATACTGTGTTTGCTTTCGTTCATCTTTCAATTGGAAAATTGTATAATATAAAATATAAATTTTATATTGATGTTATGATTTTCTATATCAAGCAAAGAGATATCAGATATATTTTTAAATAATTTTATCTTCGACATTATATTATTATTTAGATATTGTTTTGTAGTATAATTTATCAGTTTCGCTGTATTTCCGATTGTTCCAAAAATTTTCATTGGCTATGCAAAGTGTGCCTTTCACTGAACATGCCTCCTCTCTTGAAATGTGGATTCTTCAGTTAAAATTTTTTACCGATCTTATCTTAACGAGAATATTCACATTTTTTTCCAAATTCATCGTAGTCATAATATGTATACTGTTAAAAATATCAGTATAATATATTTTTAAGTTATATAAATTAAATTTAACTTCATAACATTAAATTTAATTATATTACATTAAATTTAATATATTTGTAACTGAAAAATATATTTGTGTGCATAAAATTTAATATATTTTTCATAAAATTTCATAAAATTTAATATACTTTCCATAAAATTTTATGTAGATTTGCATAAAATTTAATGCACACATCTATTACATTTAAGACTATTGTAACTTAGTTTTCAGTTAAATCATTTATTATTTTTCAGTTATTTCATTATTCACAAACTTTTTTTATTACTTAAATTCATAATAAAATTACTTAAATTCATATTACTTAAATTCATAATAAAATTTCTAACAATGTAGAATCAAGACATATAGTGTTTTGAATCAAATATACAATATCAAGTATATCAAAATTGTAGCAACCCCCATGAAATAACAATAGAGTACTTTTATTTAACATATCAAATTTTTTTTTAATTCCAACCGTTTGCTGTATTTATTTTTTCAATTATTTTTGTTATAGATTAATATAGATAATGTATTTCTATATAGATAAAAATTTTTCTTCTTTAAATTAGATAATTTTCACATATTGAATCTCAGACAATGATGGAATTGCAAGCTAAGATATTTTTGTTCGATGCTAAATGATATTGTGGCCGAGCGATCGAAGTTACCATTCGATGCATGCGTTCGTTTAACACAGCTATATTTCTGTGGACGCGGCTTGGATTGTGCCTCCCTTTAGTCTCCCTCGATCCTTTATTCGTCTGTAACCGCGACGAGGGAGAGGAAGAAAGAACTCGTAGTAGCTCAGAGAATACGGACGCAAAAAACCTGTCCGGCATAATCGCATTATCGGTCACATCTTGCTCGATTTCTGTGTTCACTTAGTAGAATTAAATCTGACGATTGTTCTGTTCTTAAGAGAGAGAATAATGTCCTCTCGAGAATAAATAAATAAAACTTGGAACAAAGGTGCTATCCAAACTTTCTATGAGAATAAAATGCGAAATACAAGACGAGAAGTACACGATAAAATTTTTTTTCGTTATTGTATATAACTAATAGTGTTTAATAATTTTAAAAATAATAATTTTAATAATTCTAAATGCGCGAATTAATATCTTAAGCGAAGAGCACAGACTTGCATAATGCATAACACATAAGATATAAGAAATTCAACCAGAGTTCTTTAATTCATGGAAAGAAAGGAAACGAAAGACTTTGATTGTTCATTTTATTATGCATTACGTGTTATGCGTTATGCACAAGAAAATGAACCAATCAAAGTCCTTCGTTTCTTTCTTTTCTATGAAATAAAGGACTCTGATTGATTGAATTTTTTATGCCTTATGTATTGTGCGTTATGCAAGAGTCTGATGTGCTTCCCGCTTATAGACAACTTATAAATTCAGTTTTATTGCACCGGATAGGAGTAACTAATCGGAATCACCATCGGCTAGGACTATATCGACGGGTAAACTAAACTGTCGTACTCATTTTTTGTGAATTTCCTTGGTTTTTATTCTCTTTCTTTTTACTTTACTGACATGGGAGTTATGCGGGCAAATATCGGGATGCGTATCAATGCGATCACGTTCGTGAATGAATAACTTAAAGATTAAGAGACAATTATTCGCTTAATTATTATACAACGTAGTGATCTCGTTGCTATACAAGGAGAAGATGAGAGAATTCAGTGCAGGATGGCCCATCCCCGATCGCGCATGCGATTATATGATAACTCTCTTGCGTGCGGACAAAAATGTTAACAATGAAAATTAGGCCATGTTGTGCCTTTTTATGTTGCTTGCAACTTCTGCATGAGTTAATTTCCGATACGTGTTTGATCATTCAAAGCAGCACGAGTGGATGGACTACCCTGCGCATCATCCGTATTTCTGAACTGTCTTTTTTGCGGATTTTTTTTATTTCGTAGAAAAATTATCTAAAACTGTGATGCCGATGCAAGAATGTATCAATGCATTCTTTATAGCTGCATATATAATATATAAACGGCGAAAAATACATCGGCACATTAGTAATATCAGCGTAATATACAATGAAGGATTCGCACGGTAAACGAGCACACGTTGAATTACATTATTGAGATTCATTGTTCTGTGTTGATTCTTTTTATAGCAGTTGCTCTGGAACGGCGATAACATCTTTAAGCAACGAATGTTTGACGATACTGAAATCGGAAAGTTAAGAAACACTAATTAGTTAATAGGAACGATAATTGACAATTTGATGAAATTATCCTCGCTTTGTTCCACCATCACTTAACAATAAGACAGTCAATATGATGTCATATGATGCGACTGAGCTAATCGAATAAACATTTTATATATTATATGAAATAATATTATATGAGATTCACTATAAAAATGTGCTATAAAAAGAATCAAGACTTTACATTTTTTTTTTCGTCGTAACATGTACTCGTTATACAATGAACACTCTTTAATAAGTCACGAATCATTTCCCTTGTCAACGCAATCTAATATCAAGCAGAATAGCAGATTCTCGCCCTTCGTCAAGGTAATAGAGATACCTCGGAAACTTAGTCGAAAGACCGATGGCTGCCGCAAAGCGCGCGTCTATTATTATAGATACGGTCGCGCAAAAAATGCAAATGGTTTTCTATACAAAGTATAAAATTATAAA
>NW_017259183.1:2088658-2094658 GCF_001594045.1 Atta colombica | reverse complement strand
TATATATATATATATATACATATATATGTATACAACATTAGTTCTCAACGCATCTAATTAATTATTCAACGTGCAGAATGAACGAATCTCGCTATGTTTCGGTAAATATTGAGGCTAGCGCAATAGAAAAATACTCTAAAAATGTAAACGCGCTTGTGTGCATGTGTTGTGTATGTGTGACTTGGACATCGAGATTCGAAACATTTCGTCGTCAATTTTGCCAGCAGTCATATCTTTAGAATATTTAGATATCGAATTGAGAATGTGATTTTATATTATATTTATCTATGTAATTGCAGTTTCGATTACAAGTTTAAAAATTGCACAGTTGTACTATTGAGTGTGCACCGGCGATACACCAGATTGTCTCACTGTATCGTTAATATCGCCCGTCATTGTGTTCCATTTATGATAGACGTATAATAAATCTATGAAATTGTAGTATCGCATCGGATAAATTTATAATCAATTTCTTCGATCAAGTATGACGTCATTTGTCCACTCTTTACCAATCGTCGCAATCACCTAGTTTATTTTCTATCTAATTAACGTAAGTTTTCCTTTAACGTCAATATGTAATAACATCATAACGGACATATAATAATACAAAAACGCTCCTTTCTTATAGTGTTTTTCATTGACAGAATTAATGCTTAGTGTACATTAATGCTGTTGTATTCTAATCTAAATGTAAAAATGAGATATCTCAATTGATAAAATGCCCAATGTGTATTTTATCAAATAGCACACAATAAAATGTATTTTGCGATTTAATTCGTTTCTACATTTTTATTAAACGTACATCTTTACATCGATTTTTGTACAACAGCTTTAAAGTGCACTGAATGTACTTCTGCCAATGAAAAATACTATTATTAATATGATAAGCCAATACTACATATCAGGTCGAGTCATAAGTAACTTCTATCTTTTTTCTTTATTTTCACATAATCCAAGTCGCATAAGTGTGCAAAGCGCTTTCAAAGCATCTTTCAGACTACACTTCCAAAATTTCAGTTGTCAGTTATAAGGAGAGAGGATTGGGAACTCGATGTTTGGCAGATTATCAAAGATCAAGATTGAGTGACATTCAACATCATCTAATATAAAGAGTGATTTCAAAAGTGCGCCCGTTTTTTAAGCCCTCGATTTTGGAACTGAATTGTATGCCAAATTTTATGCCTTATATTGAAATATTACAGAGATTAGACATTACAATTATCAGAGTTGGGAATGTAAAAGAAAACGGATTTTCGCATAGACGTAATATACAATCCCCCCCTCCCCTCCAGTTGATAACAATTGTCACCTCAACCTGAAATTTCTTTATAATTAATATCTCATTATATTTTGCACACAGTCCAAAAATTAAGGACTAAAAAAACAGGCGAAAAAAACCCCTTTTTTTTGGGGTCACTTTTTATTAGAACTAGAAAAATTATATAAATTAACTGCAGAAACTAAAGCAACAGAGTAATGTATGTCAAAGTACTGCGAGAAATGATAAAAGACATTATTTTCTAGCCTCCAATCGGAGACCTACAGAGACAAAAAAAAAGTCAGTTACGTTACTTTTATTGCATGTAAAAATTTATTTTTGAAACATAAATTTGTTTGAAAACATATAATTCTCTCTGAAAAATATTTAAAAACACCTGCTTTACTTATGCGCTATAATGAGAAATGAGTGAGAAAAGGAATATTGAATATTCCAGACGGCAGTTTTGACCAATTTTGACGGTTTTGACAAATCACGAGTTCTAAATTTCATCATTTTTCGAGATCATGGACAAAGGAAGGTGACGACAACAATGAAAGAGCAAAGGAGCAGACATTATGTCATCTGCGATGTCATGGGTCGCTTTTATGCTTTGGTCACGTGCAAAACTTGTGAACCAGAATAATCTCTGAGAAACTCGGAAAATTAATCGGTACGAGATAATAAATCTGTATTAATAATTAAGCGTCTCGCGACAAGATGTTAAATAAGATCGATTTTTTTGTCATTGATAGATAATCGTAATATCAGAGGACAACGCGATTTGAGTCGCAGTTGCGGTCAACCTCGTCAACATCTTTGATAGATTGGAGATACGTAAGGAGCGCAATCATATTCTACGCTTCCTGGAGCAAAAGTATTCCTTGAAGGGGGAAGAGGAGAGCTTCGCAGAACAGCGACAAAGAGTGTCAATCGCAAATCACGAGATCCAGGATGAAAGAGATCGCCTGCAGCATCAAATCATCGGACAAGAATGATTCGAATGACTCCAGGAAGCAAGAGAATATTATCGAAATCTCATTTTTTACTGCAATGCGATAAAAATGTAAATACACTACGCATTTTGTGTATCTGCATAAGCGCTTTTTAATACTTTGCACACGCTGCTACAAAGATGGATTGTATGACATGAGCTTTGATTCTTTATGCAGTTGTCACAATCAAAAATATGTACTATTGTTAACTTTGTGAAATTATATGATCTCTGAAAAGAAACTGTGGAAACTGATTCCACGCTGGTCAAGATCATCGCATGTGCTATACATATATTTTTCAACCGTTTCTTTATCCCTTTTTTGTATTTGAAAGTATCATGTGACGAATGGCACTTTTAAGTTTTTTCAATCTATCTTTTTTGAAATCATACTTCAAGGTTTTTTTTTTCTTTCAGTGTTTCTTCAATGAATCTTCAACGATCTATTAAGATCGCAGGATACTTTTAATTGTTCAGCTTCAAGTTTTAAAAGAAGAAATGTTTATCTGCTCTGATAAAAAACAAAAGTCAATCGCCACATGATTTATTTGAAGGATTTTTCGAAAAGTTAAATATTTAGTAGAAATTATTTATGACTCGATCCAAGAAAGAAATCTTAATCGAGTGACGTCCAAGTCACCTGTACAGGATGTTCGGCAAAAAAGTTCCGTAACAAATATATTTCAATTAGAAGAATAATTCTGTATTCAGCATAAGGACGTACTTTGTAAGAATTTATCATGAAAAGATGCTGTCCGGTATAAGATATATCATTTAAGAATACTATACTTTGTGATTCTTCGTACATACGTATCATAAATATTATACACTTTGTACCTATCTTTGTTTCACTTTATCTTTGTACCTGACATATTTGTTTGCGACACTTTTGCAGACAACCTGTACATCGCAATGACTACATTAACTTAACGGTTATCTAAACAAATTGTACAAATTGTACTTAAAGGTCTAAACAAATTTTAACATCCCATACACTAAGTAATAATAATTATATTTGCTCTGGTTGTGATCGCGTCGCGTCTTTTTAAGAATTACTCGCGTAATAATTCATAATTAATATATATAATATATATAATGTCTCTTTTTTTCTTTCTCTCTCTCTCTTTCTCTCTTTTTATATATTTATATATTTAATATCTTCATATATTAAATAATCATAGCATTAATCTTATAATTATTGGATTATAATAAAATTACCAAAAAGCAAAAATCTCTCTCATAAAAATAAAAGGGTTTTCGTCGAAGCATGTTCCACATACAAAAGCAACAGTTACTTATAGAGGCCTTGCGATTTCTGTTATCTACTTATAGTGCATATACAATCTTCTCTTTAATATTACTTTACTCTTTACTATCTTTCGCGTATCCTTACTTTCGCGTCCACGTGTGTGTAAAGTGTGTTTGTTAATAATAAAAGTGTAAGTGCATGATAATTATAGATTATTATTATGCGTTCGTTTAGATTTGGCCCTTTTTCGGCAGAGTAAAAATTGATCGCGACTAAAGGTTCTTAGTGTAATAACCGTATAAGATTAAAGTTAAAATCAGTCGAAGCCAGATTGCGACACTATCTTTTAAAGTAATTATTTTCCAGATTGCATGTAAAATACATTGTCATTCAATGATAATTAATATATTGGACATTCTTATTTAAAAAAATCAATTTTAATATACTATAAAATTAAAAATATATAATTTGGTATTTTTAATATCAATAATTTTGTTTTATTTATGAATATAAAACAGCAAAAAGTTCTTTAAACTTTTATATATCATTGTATTAATTTTAATAATTTTTTTAATGCGAACGCTTTCATTAAGATTACGCATATTTAATTTAAAGAGAGGCGTCACTTTTGCAAATCACTTAAAAATAAGTAGTTATTATATTATAAACATTTGTAAAGTCCAATAGACACTAAGATATAATTTTTTTCCTTATGAATATAGTCATTCACACACACAACATATGCTAATATGATAAAAAATTTTTTAAAATAAATTTTGCAGTGTATTGCTTATCTAGTATTTAAGCCTCTCCAAAGTAATTTTTTTTCTGTAAGTTTATAAACACGTTTTCGGCATCACAATTCAATTGTGAGACAAGATGCTTTGAAACAATTAAAAGACATCTTGTTACAAAATCCTCTAAAATCTTTAGATTCACAATTGAATTCTCTGTTATATGGTATAGCTTTATTTCTTGATAAAGAGAAAGAAATACGCACAAATTCATTTCACTTAGGGTGTGATCGAGTTGCCACTACGAATGTTTTGAAGCATTTGATTAATCAATCAGAAGAAAGAATTTTACTAACTGATTAATCAAAAAATGCTTCGAAGCATTCATAGTGGCAACTCGATTGCATCCTATGTAACCTGCATATCATACCCAAAAAATTAGGTAATATTTTATGACTATCTTTCGCTAATGCACTATTACAATTTTGTACAAACACATCTAAGAAAAATAGAGAATTTTCTTTCACAACATGGATCAATATGTGTCATTGCACAGCTCAGATATGATATTATATAATTTCATCAAAGATGTCAACTGTTCATTTGAGATAAGATCAAGAATAAAATTAAGGGTGCATTGCAGGAAACTTTATTTAGGTACATGATCGATTATATTTCCGTTTGTGAAAATGAAAAAATATATTTCAGTTTATAGCGATAGTGCGACTCAATTTTGTGAAATTAATCTTGATGAAGATATGATCTTGATAATCGTGAGAAAGAAACCTTACCTATAGAAGAATTTATAAAATATGTAAATTTATTGATGCCACTAATGTCCGATATTTGGCTCGAAATATGTCCAGAGAAAATTGAGAGTTACACAGAGATTACAATTTTGAGCAAATTGTAATTATGCAATCGATTGTGGAATACATTGATACATTGGATCAGGATAATTATAGCGTCAAAAGTACGAAGCGTTGGTTTAAAAATATGTTTCATGATAGGGCATATTTTCGTTATCCAATCAGAAGCCTACCACAACTAAGGTTATCTTCGTCTTCAAGGATCAGAAGACGAAGATAGCCTTAGCCGTGATTGCTTTTGGTTGTATAACGAAAAAACATCGTATATATGAAAAATTTCCTATCGAGATTTCCTTATGATAAAGTAAAGCCTTTTATTAATTAAATCCAGAAAACATCAAAAAGATTTTTCTCAAATGGAATTTACGGAAGGATGTTTGGAACAAAATTTGGGACTGTCAAATTCACGTATGATTTACATCTCTGTTTAACTGCAACGAACAATTTCCCAAGTCTGTCAGGAGCTATTGCATATCCATTCTGAAGTATTTAAATAGTAAATTATTATTATGTAATAAACATAAGTAATATTATTATCTAATTATTATTATGTATGAGGTCTTTTTTACGAAACTTTTCTCATTTTCAGGTATTTTTGAAGATTGGTGCGACTCGTCGACTTTATCTCAACTAACTAAATTACTAAATTACTAAAAACTTAATTTTTGAAAGTTAGTATAGTTTGGTATAGCAATTGTATTAAATTCTTTTAATTTAAAAAAGAAGAAAAAGCAAAATTCTAATGATTATAAACAGATAATTACTTTGGTATAAATACTTTAAAGGCTATTCAATACGTGTAACAAGATAAGCAATGTTTATTTTTAATGAAATAAATTTTCAAATTGTTTCAAATGTTTTAATTATAGCAATTATTTATATTTAAAAATATATAT
>NW_017259183.1:2074616-2088499 GCF_001594045.1 Atta colombica | reverse complement strand
TATATTTCTTAATATTTATAAAAGTAAAAATCTAGAAACGTGAAATTTAGAAATCATGTTGTAAAACATTGGATATTACATGCAGTCTTGAAAGTACTTCGCATTTGCACGAGTTTGGAATAACACGAACACAATTTGTATACTTTGCCACCAATCGGAGTGTCTAATTCAACCTGGCTTTGTCAAAGATATTACGATCAATGCTAGAATAGTTTCTACGGTACTATTTCCATAAATAGCTTGCACGCTATGAAACACCTATAATGTTCTTGGGTTTTATAATTAAAATAGAGATAGTTGATCGTCAACACTGTGATAATATACATTATAAAGTAAATAATCATCATAAAAAAATTAATCTTTCACATACTATTTCTCTATTGTATAAAAAAATCTAGTTTAAAAATTTGGAATGTTTGTAGTATTTTAACTCCATTAAATCCATAATTAGTGACGATTTACAGTATTTTGAGTGATTGTAAAAGACAGTCATGGTTTCCTACAGAAACTATAAAACCCAAAACTCAGAGTCTAATTGGCAGTATAGTGTTGGACATTGCGCCCAGCGCAAGGTGCATAGCAGAGCTGCTGCAATAGTTAAGAATCAGAGGATCCTTAACCGCAAAGAGAAAAAATTTTTTTATGCGGCTTTGATTAAGTTAGTTGCGGATGTTACACGTACGTGGCCATAGTACCAGTTGGAATAGATGGTGTCTCCTCTGGTCTACCTTTAGGTCCATATTGTCCGATGAAGGATCCATCTTCCGTAAAACGTCCTAGAACAAACAATGAATTCTATTGTATTATTTATATAGAAAATATATAAAAGTATGACGCTATATGTAACGTACAGTTCTCTTTTAATTTTAAAATAAAGTAATGCTATATACATCAGCGCGTAATTTTATCGGATATTACACAATTAAGTTAATTTTCGAATTAGTTTGCTAAAACATGAATGAAGCGAATGAAGTGTTAAAAATGTATATTAGGGAGACTTTGTATGAGAGCGATCGATTCATAATCGGTGGAACAGATTTACCTGATTTACTTTGATTTTATACAAGATTGATTGGAAAGTAGAAGATTATCAGTTAAAAGAGTGTAACAGGTGAATAGTAATGTTTCAGGAACTTGTATTTCATATTTCAATTGTTTCATTTCAAGAACACATTTGTTGAACTTACCTTAAACTAGGGTGGCAAATGCTTGCGAATTTGGTTCCTGCTTACGATGTCGGCCATACTGACCAATGAAAGAACCATCTTCATTCATGCCCTCTGTATCGAGTCAAGCAATAAAGCAAATAAAATATGTAACAAAATATACATGACAAATTAAAAATAAAATAATCTAAAGCAAATATATAAATAAATATATAACTTATGCGACTGCAGCTGTGAAGTGTACAAAAGAAAAAGTGTTGTGATACAAAATTTAAATGAGTATGAAAATACACTCAGCTGTGTTCACATGAAATATGAGACTATTTTTTCTCATATTTCTCTCTGCAACTGTGCTCTCTATACGAAAGTATTAAAAATATTATGAAAATATTAAAATATGATACATATTGCAATAATTGACAACAATACGTACCCTATTTCATAAAAGTCAAATTCTTCCCTAAATCTCTTCTTTATGTAACTCTTCTATTCTCAATTAATATATATTATTTAAATTCTCCTCTTGTACTGTTCTTTCTACTATCTTTTTGCTACGGCATAAATTATACATACATATATATTCTATTTTTCGATTCTACAAATTCGTTTTTTTTGACTCTCAAAATTGAGCGCGCAACATTTTGAATATGTGTTGTTAAAATCGAAAATTGAGAATAGAGGATTTATTCGATCACGATAATTTAAAACTAGAGGGATTTGACTATAATATACGCACGCGCGCGCACGTATGTGTGTGTTTGCATGAACGCAGTTAATATTTCATAATTAATATTAATATTTTATCATAATATTTGATACTCGAAAAATACGTGTAGCAAATATTTTTAATTATATACTACTCTTATGTATCAAGAAATTTTCTAACACTAGATATTTTTAACGATTCCCCAAGTCTTATAAATTTTAAATCTATTACCTGTATCACCATCGCCATATTCTGCCATGGAATCGGTATCAGATTCAGGATGTTTACCATCCTGATGAGAAGAAGACGCCAAGGACGCGCGTCCGCCAGCCGATTTGGTGTCCAATGGTTGCGAGTATTCATGGAATCCACCTTCTTCGGGATAGTCCCCACGTCCAGCGGCCAATTCTCGCTCGTGTACCGCATACTTTCCGCCTCTATTTCGTTTAATTACGCATACGATTATCAGCACCAAAAGAAGGATGGCGATTGCTAACATCATTCCTGCAAAAATATCACAGCGTTTTTGATACATGCCAGTTGTCAACAAATTTAAAAATTTGATTAAAGAGAAAAGCATTACCTATGAACCAACCAGCTGTCGCTACATTCTCTTTCGGTTGAATAATGGGCCCTTCGCTACTTGTTTGTACTTCTTGATGAGCACTCTCGCTTATATAATCTCCATCGACAGCGACAATTGACATTATGTAGATTTCGCCGCTTTGAAGACCGCGAACCTACGTGATTTTTAATAATCATATATATATATATTTATTTTATTTACACAATAATAAAATTGAAAATAAGACTGTTTATGTTTATATCATTTAAATATGATAAGCGTTATGTGATGGTCGAAATTAGATGTTGAAGTAAATACATATCGTGATCTCGGACAACTTATCGCTTCACGTAAATGTATCCGGTAGTGTCTCTAAGAACGCTTCGCATTCCCTTAACGCCGAGCCACTACCATGTTTCATGATATGTATTTTTAAAATAAATTTATCTCAGAAATATGATTGCGTGCCGTTACTCTCGGACTTTTAACAATCCATCTAAAATATTAATAATCCTTCCAAATTTAATTACATACATCTTAAAACTTGTAAAGAACTTATTGCAATTACCTTAAAATATTATATCCGAGTTCGACTCTCGGCTGAAGTAATATTTTTCGTAATAAGTTCTTTACAGATTTTTAAGATGTATGTAATTAAATTTGGGGAGATCATTAATATTTCAGATAGAGATTAATATTTCAGATTGCGTTGAAAATCCGATAATAACAGCGTGCAATCATATTTCTGAGATAAATTTATTTAAAGAATACATGTATTAGTTCAATATCTACTTTTGACCATCAAGTGGCGTTTCTCGCCATTTAAGTGATATCTTGTTCATAATAAATTAGAATGAAGTTACATACAATCAAAATGTAAATTTAATGAACATAATACTAATCACACTATTAATTTAAACATGATAGTTTAAGATTTCAATACAAAAGATATCCGAAAAAATTTTGATTAATAGAATACATTAAGAATATATCAAAAAGCGTAAAGCACAAATTTATCGTTATAAACATACCTCAATACTATTCGACTGGAATTCGGGATCCGTCTCCAAAAATATCGTTTCACCTTTCAGCTTATATCTGACGAAGAAATGGCTTCCCGGATTACCGTTAAAATTCGGCACCCAAATGATCCTAACGTTTGAATATCCATTCTCCACTGGTACAGTTTCCCATATAAATTGTGGGATGTCAGGTCGTTGAGACGTTTTTGTTTTTTGTTCGATAAAATAGCTATAAAAATACATCAAAATTATAAGTAACATAGATAAAATAACAAAATAATGTTTATCACTTTACAAATGTTATTAATGTTAACTTCGTTCTTATAACTCACATAATACTTACTCATTGCCTTCACCGACACTAGTTGTGGCACGTATGTGAACGCGGTATATCGTATCAGGCGCTAATGTGGCTAATTTGGCACTCTTAGCTTGTGGATCCATAACATCTGGCTTTCTCTCGAGTAACGTTCCTAACTTTGTGCCGTTTACGACCTGATAATAAATTCTATATCCGGTTAAAATACCATTCGGTTCTGCGGGCGGCTGCCACGCTAAATATAACGCACTGGATCCCATGGGGAATGCTTCTAGACCAAGTACTGTCCCTGGTACTCCTTCTGGTGTGTTAAAGTTTAAAGTCTCGCTCGTAGGACCGTTGTATCTGAACAAAACAAACATTATTTAAAGATGATTTCAAGAGGAAAATTTGGACAGCAATATATAATCAATCAAAGTATTATTACCTGCCGTTGTAAACGAGCATTCTCACATAATTTTTACTGTACGGAACAAATTTCTCAACTAATGCTTCCGTTTTATTACCTCCGCGAATATCAATCTCACGCATTCCCTTTTCACCATCTCTCTCCGTCCACGTTTGAATTTTGTATCCCACTAATTCGCCTCTTACCGAATCCTCAGGTACCGGACTCCAACGCACATAAGCGGATGTACCCGATATTGGTTTATCTACTGTAAAGTTGCCAGGTGCTTGTAGGGGTACTGAAATAATGATTTAATGTTTTACAAATCGCATAAAATAGTTACATAATTATTGATGTTAAAATAATTAATCTTAGCATATTAAATAAAATAAACTGAGACGAATATTTAAATATAAATAAAAGAGAATCAAAAAATCATTTTTGGTCAAAGCGAGTCTTAGGCTCGATTGCACCAACGTTACTTTCATTTTAAACGAGGCTCTTTCTATTTCTTTTTGGTTTTAAAACGAGACAGATAAAATTTTAAGTCTCACTTAAAATCAAAGTGAAATTGGTGCAACCTTAGTGTTTAGTAATACTCACATGTATGTGAATATATAAAACAATTATCAATTTGTAGACTATGCACCGATTCGGTTTGTCAGACTTTATTTTGCGTCGATTAAAAAAGGATATTATGATTAATATCTTATGTCTCGGTGATCGAATTGGAAAGAATTTCGCCCGCACGGAATTCGGGTGATTTAAGTTCGAATTTTAGCCATATTTTTCACAATGAATTATTTACAAGTTTTTAAGATACTAGGAGTGTTATGAATAGATTAATTAAATCAATTTATTAATTGTAAAATTATGATTTCAGTTTATAATTGTGTTTCAAATCTGACAAACCAAATCGGCGCAAATCTACAGAACTAATAAATCATATTTATACGTTTACATGAATATTGCTCACAAGAAGAGGATCGTAGACTTCTTCACAAGGAGAGAATACAGTAGAAATTTTAATCTCTTTAAGCATGATGAAACAACATCAAAAATAAATTATACTGTTTCCGAGCGTTTTGTTAAATAGGCCTTGTATTTTTTTTTAATGTATGAAAGAACGTCCGAATTAATTATATAGAAAATTGGATCTCGATGAAATGAGTTAGTTTTTACATATAATGTAACTTATAATGTGAAGATAGACATAAGATTCAATAGACAGTTTTTGAGCTATGGTATATCAAAGATGTAAAATTTGTGCTCATACAATATCTTTGATATACTACAGCTTCAAAATTCCATTATTGAATCTTATATATATGATATCTCTTACTACATTATAAGCTATATTATATGTGAAAAAACTAACTCATTTTATCGAGATCCAATTTTCCATTTAAGCAGTACGGGATCTTTTCATACAAAAAAATACTATCTACAAAGTCTATTCAACAAAACGTTCAAACATGGTATAACTTGTTTTCAACATAGATTAATCATACGGAAAAAAATAGAAACTCCTTATAAGCACTAAAGTTCGCTTTGATCGAAAATAGGTTTTCTCTCTTATTTATGTGCAGTCTTAGTATATCGTAATAATAAAATTGAGCAATTTTATCAATGGATTACCGTCTTCTCCGGAGTATCCGATAACTTCTTTGGCTGGAACTCTACATTCTCCTTTTTCATTTATCGCGACAACCTTAATTCTGTATCTCTGATAAGTAGGTTGATTTTCTACCACAAGAGTATTTTTTCTCCAATCATGTATATTATTTGTAATCCAGTCTTCACCTCGTATATCTCTTCTATAAAATATTCTATACTCAAATTTGGCGCCATTATGTTCTATCTGCGGCATGACTGTCCATGAAATAACCAAATTTTGTGGCGTTGTACCCTTGCCCATAACATTTTCCGGATTTTTATCAGGAAGATCCGGTAAAGTAGTACAAACATCGCTGTGTGATGACGGTAGAGAAGTACCTGCGTAGAAAGTAATATCGATATCAGTTTATAACGTATTTATTCCAAAGAGAAGATAATAACCATAATAAATTGATTAAAAAAAGAAAAGGATTTTCTCACCTATTTTATTCCACGCAAGAATACGGAACGTGTAATTAGCCCAGGGTGACATAGGCACTTCGTATGTCTGATCCGTAGCTGGGACTTGATCGTGAGCTACCTCCCAGGTATCTGGTGTAAAGGTAGTATTATATTGAATCGTATAGCGTAGAATGGGAGATCTATTATCTCCCATAGGTATCCATTGCACAATGGCCGAGTTGGATTGGCATTTAATGCTGATTAATCTCGGCGCATTAGGTACATCTTGAACTATCAATGTCGCTTGCGCTCTCGTTTCGTCAAGATCAGTGCGGGCGACGCATGTGTAGACACCAGAATCCAATTCAGTCGTCTTCGTAATCAACAGAGAATAATCGGAACTTCGTACAAATCTCGGTTCCATCTCGAAGTCTATTGGTTGGCCATTGCTCAACCAATCTATGGTTAGAGGTAGAGTGGGATCAGTAACAGCATTACACCTAGAAAAAACGTAAAACAAAAATTATAAGCGATAATTATACATAAGATTACAGATTTATCTTTCCTTTTATTGAAATTTCAATATTTGCAAAATTTTACCTAAATGTGGCAGTAGAACCGGCTGCGACCTCATAATCCTCTGGCACATCTGTTATCCTGGTATGCTCTTTCACCATCAAAATGGCGGATGCATTCACCTCACCCAATTTATTTTTGGCATAACATGTGTAAGTACCGGCATCTAGGAATATCACATTCTCGATTTCCAAATCGCCTACATCTAGAATTTTGTAACGACCGCCAGTTAATTCTTGTCCGTTTCTGATCCATTTGACCTCGGGTTTAGGCGCACCGAAAACGCGGCACGTAATCCGAATGGTCTTGCCATCCACTGAACTTAAGTTCATAGGTGGTTGCGTGATATCTGGTGCGAGGGCCAACACATTTATAAATACGTCCTTGTAAACGTATCCAAACGAATTAGTAGCATTGCATCCGTAATTTGCCGTATCATTTTTCACCAATCTCTCGATGATAATGGAATTCGACGTGACTTTCCTTCTTTTATTCTCCGGCGCTTCGGATATCGGTTTACCGTTACGGATCCACTTGATTTCGGGAACGGGCACTCCGCTAGCCTCGCATCTGATTTCTGCAGTCTCGTCCTCCGCAGCATTTACGAACTCGGGCTCAACAGTGAAATACGGTGAGGCCATTACTTGTAGATTTATAGAATACGATTGGGCTCGACCCACTCCGTTTGATGCTTCGCAGGTATATTGCCCCTGGTCCTCAAAATTGACGTGTTTTATAATGAGAGATTTACCATAATTTCCTTGAATTATCCTATCGCTCGGCTTGATCACTTGACCATTTTTGCTCCAAATCATCTGCGGCAAAGGTGTCCCTCCAAAAATACAATACAGTTCTACCTTTTTACCGCGCATAGCAATCTCATTTTTCCTGGTGACATACTGTCTTTCAGGAGGATATTTGTTCTGGCCGCTGGACGCACCCGTAGAAATTACATTTAGCAAAACTTTATTGCCTACTTTGTATTCGTTTCTGAACACAGATGTGGCGGCACAGGCATAGTAAAAATCATCCGAAGCGTCGTCTCTCGTAACATTGCTGAACCAGAGATTACCCTCCGGATCAAGAGTCATCCTTGAATTATTGATTGACTTGATACCACCAGCGATATCCTGAATTAGCCAATAAACATTTGGCTTAGGCCAGCCATCGGGTGGTTGGCAGGTAAGTTTAAATGGTGAACCTTCAGTCGCGCTTAATGGTACCGGATTTTCATCCTTAAACGAATTTAATTCGGCCTTTCGAACGAACACCGAATTCGATGTAGCTGTGCCCCAGTCATTTTCAGCAAAACACTGATATTGTCCTAGATCTTCATTTTGCGGTCTTGATATAACCAAAGTACCTCTCCCAGGTTGTTGAGAAATGCGATCGTCATACGCTGGCCACAAATAGGGTTTTCCATTTTTAATCCAACGATACCTATATAAAATTATACAATATCAGAATTTCTTCTAACAAATCTTATGTACTTTAATGTACTTTTAGTACATAATGAAAAATAAAAATGAAAAAGATAAATTTTATAACAAGTATATGTCTATATTAGCACATGAATTGTTGATTAAATTTATTATTAGATGTACAACTTTGCTTCCGCCGTTTTCCTATAGATGGCTTTAGCGATAAGTGGTGATCGAAATAAGATCATAGACGTCATACAATAAACTTGGGCATCTGTCAACATAACCCCATAGAAACATTAGTCGATTTGTGTCTGCATCATAAAGTTATTCTCGATTGAAAATCTCAGTTTTCTGACCGAATTCTCGTCATTTGCGGGAGGTTTTAATTTTTGCTTCAATATGAAGAAATCTGAGGCTGAAGCTTATCAAATGCTCTCAAATACTCATGGTGAGGCCGCTATTAGTGAAAAAACGTGTCGTGAGTGGTTTCAACGCTTCAAGAACGGTGATTTTGACGTCCAAGGTCATGCTCTGTATTTGGGACCAGCTCGGCGTAGTGTATTATGAACTGTTAAAACCGACTGAAACAATCACAGGCGATCGGTATCGAACGCAATTGATGCGTTTGAGCCGAGCATTGAAAGACAAACGGCCGCAATACAACGAGAGACACGATAAAGTGATTTTGCAGCATGACAATGTTCGACCCCATGTTGGTCAAGACACTTGGAAACGTTGAAATGGGAAGTCCTACCCTACCCGCCGTATTCTCCAGACGTTGCTCCCTCTGACTATCACTTGTTTCGATCAATGGCACACGGCCTGGCTGACCAGCACTTCCGGTCTTATGAAGAAGTAAAAAATTGGATCGATTCGTGGATAGCCTCAAAAAATGACCAGTTTTTTCGACGCGGGGTTCATACGCTACCCGAAAGATGGGAGAAAGTAGTGGCCAGCGATGAACAATACTTTGAATCATAAATGTATAACCAGTTTTTTACAATAAAGCCTCGAATTTCGGAAAAAACGGCGGAAGCAAAGTTGTACACCTAATACTTAACAAGTTATTTTAATGAGTTATTTTAATAACTCATTATTAAAATTAATTCAACATCGATATACACGAAATTTAACTCGCGTTTTATAATTTGTTTTTTTCTAATTTGTAAATAAATTTCTTTTTATAAATAAATAATATAATTTCTTATAACCATGATTACACACACACACACACACACACACACACACACACACACACACACACACACACACACACACGCACGCACGCACGCACGCACGCACGCACGCACGCACGCACGCACGCACGCACACGCACACACGCTCTATAATGTGTATAGACACTATAATGTGTATATAATCTTTATTTGTTTATAAAAAACTGTACCAATGCCTGTATGGTTAGATAAGTCAGTATTAGTGATTATTTCACACATCCTAAAGCTATGAGATCATCTTTGTAATTAAGATCGACCAGTTACACCGACTTCTTCTCTATATTGCATGAGATGAATAAGCTTGACGTGAGTGCAAACTTAACTTTAAATGAAATATTCCGAAAGTACGTTCTTAAGCACTTCAAGTGTCACAAGTCATATTTACATAATAATTATTTCCTTGATAGCACTTGCGAAGTACTATCTAACAATGCCAACAGACCGTAAAAGACGACTTAAAGATAATAATATTTATTCTACATACAATAAAAAACAAAATAAACTAAATCTAAAAAAATATCAGATACGTACAATGGAGCTGGTTCTCCTTCCGCTTCACATTCAATTAGAAATGGTTTATCATTTTCATTGATGTTTTTTTGTGCCACTTGAAACAATTGCTCATCCGTTGGTGGCTGTTTAGATATTCGTGGCGGTGATTGAACTAATAAACAAAAAAATATATTAAATCCAAAATTGTACCATTAAAATAAAGATAAACTAGTAAAAGAGAAATACACAAATGTAATCTAAACAAGAAACATTTATAATTCATGTTTAATGTAATGAAACTCCGCTGTGAAAGATGATCTTTGTGATTTTTAACTTAATTATAAAAAGGGTCAGCCACAGCTTACTATAACTTAATTGAAATAAATACATTAAGAGGATATAAAGAGAATGAAAACAAATACACAATAGAAAAAAACCAACGTTCTTTAAAGGACATCTACAGTTACATACAAACATTTGAAAGTAATAAATTTGGAATCTAATAAAAATAATATTCTACAGTTCGTATTGGAACTATGTTGTGTGTATGTTTATTGTTGTATTGGAACATATTGTGTTTGTTATATTATTGGAATTATGTTGCATGGCATATGTAAAATAATGTAAATAATGTATATGGTAATGAAATATTCACATAAAAATGATTTACAATGTTTTCATGAAATGTTCACGTATGTTTTAAGCTTATTCTACAATGTGTTTTTGTTTCCTTTTTCTTATTTTTGGTCTATTTTTTTACATTTTGTCTTTTTGCTTCTTATCTGATTTTTTGTTTTCTGTTGCCCAAGATAAAGTTAACAAACTTCGGAAGAAACAAGAAACAGTAACGGCAATTGCCGTTAAAATGATTGCAAGGAAAGAAAAAACAAGAGGTAAAAAACAAAAAAATAAGAAACAAAGAACACATTGTAGAATAGGCTTTAACAGCCAAAAATACTCTAGACATAGGTGTAATTGCGTGAATGTACAAATATTAAGAAGTATATGATCTGGAGTGTAAACAAATAGGGACATGTATATATGTAAATGTAAATACACAAAAACATAGCAGCCCCGTGTAGAGAATTTATTCTGTGGCAAAATGGTTTTTGCGTGAATGAAAGATCGTTTATAATAGAAAGTACGATTACGAAAAACGGTTTCCATAATAGTGTATTTCACCTTCTACATTCTCCGGGACACGTACTATAATTGAAAATTAAAAAATCACAGGTTTAATAACAAAATCCATTGCAATTCATAGCATAATAGAATAAACCTCTTAGCTATATTAATTAGCCATATTAATTATAATTTAAAAAGTAATCCGCGAGCGATTAAATTGTTTACACTCACCTATAGCTGATGTGCCAAGCACCAGCGTGCAAATAATGCACACGGCAAGTCTCATTGTCACTTCGTACTTAGAAAGCTAAAATAATATTTCTTTTATTAAAGGTTTTTCTCGTCAAAAATTATAAAGGACAAGGATATTTTCGATCAAATCCATGTTAACTTAATCGACAATTAATTCAATCGACACAATTATTCACGGCAAAATTTCTAACTGTATAATTTATTATCTCTCATTTTTAATCTTTCCTTTCATATTTATCTCAATAGTTTTCTTTTAACTGCCACTATTAAATCTATAGTGTCAAACTTAGTGTTTAACCTAATATGTGTCGCCACTGCTCCTACTAAATATATCATTATTTTTTATCAAAACGATAGTTAATTTGACATTATATTGTGCCAATTTGACACTATCTAGTAATATCAAATAAATCAAATAATATCAAATAAAATCATCGTTTTAATGTAAAATAACGTTATATTTAGTAGGAGCAATGGTGTCTCACGTTAAGTTAAATTTGACACTATAGATTTAACAGTGTAAAAACTTCAATCTATCGCTCAAATTAAGTTGACCCCATTAAAAAAAAATGAATTATGGCTTCTGCGATATTAATTACATTTTTTATCAATTATGAGCGACAATTGCATCTATATCTATGACATATAAGATATATAAGATAATTTTCGACATATTTTTGTAATGAACATAACGATAATTTCTGTTATATAATTATTATGGAAGCGTTGACTCGATGTATATATAGAGGTAAGGCCTCTATTATGAGATACAGAGTTCATTTTAGGTAAATGCTAAAAGTCTGTGGACAGAATTTAAAAAAATAGTAGATTATTTTGAAGGAATTTAATAAGCTTTAAGATAATGTTATATAAAATTCAATCCAAATTTCATTTTTTTTGAAAATTAAAGAATATAAAGTGAGCAAATCGCAAAGTAAAACATTATGCTCCTAATATAAAATGCCCCGAGAAATCAATAATAGAAATCAATAATAGAACGCAAAGTATATCAGTATTGTAACTAAAAAACTTTATTTAATATTTCTTAAATACAAACAAACACAGTCAGGGTGCGCGAAAAATGAGTATATTATACTCAGAACTCGTCTTCAGATAATTAAAATCATCGCAGAAATAGGCATTCATTCCGATTATTCTTTTTGTTATTGTATTGTGTTATATTGTGTTATATTGTGTTGTATTGTGTTATAATAATACTTATACTTTAGCAAGGATTTTCACTATGACATGGGAGCATGGATTATTTCATATTAGAAATATCCTGGGTATCTCATATTACGATTTCCATGCCTTACGGTTTTGCGATCATCAAATCTAACTTCAGTAATTAAGCAATTTAACATATCCCGTATTTTTCTATTAGTACGATCTTATTTTATTCACTACATGAAGAATTTATTGCCAAATATTTATTTTTTATTAAATAATAAACTATTTATTAAATATTATATTTATTAAATAATAAAATAATGTTTAAAGGCTTATCTCAATGAAACTTGAAGATATCTAAATTCTAAAATCTTTTTTTATGATTACTGCAAGCATAATCTAATAATATATTCTCTACTAAACAGTTTTCAATCCAAGAGCAATAAATTCATGGTAGAACCAATAGATAGCACTATTAGTTTTGTAGCAAACGCTGCTATCATAGGCGCTTATCTCATAATAGGGGGCTTTCTTCTATAATTTTTGTAATTTTATTCTCCGAGGACAGGTTTAAAAGTAAATAGAACGATTGAGATATTAACATTGTGCCTGGCTCACTATTCCATTCATTATTTTTAAATTTTTAATTCTCTGAGCTCTTAAATACTTTGCAAACAATATATTCATTAACATGAATAAAATAGTATAAATATCATTCAATAGTTAATTGGAATTTGCTCGAAGATATTTTAAAAATCAGAAAAAGCAGAAATGTATTAATAATTTATAAGCAGTTTTTGTATAATATATCGCCTGTAAAAGCTTCCAAATTTTCTCCGAGATTCTTCAAATACTGTTACATGCGAAACGCAACATCATATTTCAAAGTAGAAGAAAAAAAAGAAACTCATTTTTTTATCAAATGCTTTACTAAAGCGAATCGATATGTCTGACATACAGCGCACATACGCAGAGTCGTTTCACGTGAGCGACAGACAAGAACTAAAGAAAATTTACACTCGAAATAGATCTTTTTCTGAAAAGGATAAATCTTTCTCAAAATAATAATCAATAACACAAAACAAGTATACTCTAACTAAATAATATTTAGTGATCAGTCCATTATGAAAAAAGATTTATGATTTCTGAAGCAAATAAAGAATTTATGATTTCCGGAACAAAGGACAGCCAGAGTTAACATAAATATATGAATAAAACCTTTAAACATCCCCTTCCCCTTGAGTTACAAAAAGGTTTCAAGAAAAGATTCAAAATATTTGTAAAATGACAAAACGCATCATAGAGATTTATATATATGTTACAGTAAAAACAAATTAGCTATCGTATAGTATATGTTATACATATATATATATATATACACATTT
>NW_017259183.1:2071288-2074606 GCF_001594045.1 Atta colombica | reverse complement strand
TTATATGTATATATAAATTATATACATGTAGGATATTTATCTTTTTTTATATCTTCAAAAAATTTTTTTCTTTAATTTTATGGTGATAATTTAACTTAAATAACAAATAATCAAAGATAATAACTATACTTTTGTATACTTTTGTGCTTTTATTTAAATTAAAATTAAAAAATCAAAAGATATCAAGCATGTTGTTAAATCATTTGTTAACAAGATATACAATTCGCAAAGAAATTTAGATCAAGCGATATATTTTTATTAAATAGTTTTAAGACAAATATTAGTTTACCTACACTGAAAAAAAATGCTGTTGATTCAATTAAAGTCTGTATTACGGGCTGTCACTAACATAAGTGATTAATTTATGTATATTTTTATTGATAAAAGCCTTGATTATTGAAATAATAATTGTCTTTATGCCAATAAAAATATACGTGAATTAATTACTTATGTTAGTGACAGCCCGTAATATAGACTTTAATTGAATCAATAGCATTTTTCTCTCAGTGTATAATAATATTTACTAGTGGATAATAATTCTAAAAATCTTAAGCAATTGTATACATTTAATAAATATATAAATATATAATTATTGAATTTTACACTCTTACTGCAATATACATAGGAAAAAAATCTTACTGTATTAATTAAAATTCTGGTAGATTCAATCAGAATCATAAATAAAACACGAGCCTATTTCTACCAATCTATTATCGGAAAGTTCATGCCAATATTGAAAGAAAATTGAAACGCAGAAGATTTAATTTTATTTAATTTAATTAAATTTTAGTATACATTTATTAAATTATATTGGTTAGTCGGCACGAACTTTCCGGACAACCCAATATTTAATTTTAATCTCGATTCGATTCATCCTTCATCTTTTTCTAATTCTTAGACCCGGTTCCGTAAGTTCAATGTAAAATTAACTTCAATTTCAATTCAATGCATTAAAACCACTCAAAATGTAACTTCATTACGGATTCTCAAGATTAAAACCAAAAATAGAAACCAAATAAGATGAATGAGAATACGGCACAGTTATTATGCGCAAAATTATTAGGTAATAATTTTACTCTTTAATCGAAAAATTATGATCGTCTATGAAAATTATATTTTCGTTTCAACTTTAGAGTCCTCTTCAGCAATAAATTACAAATTTAATGCATGCATATATACATCCTCTCATGACTCAAAGACAAGTCACCAACAACAAATTGCCAGATTAGAGCTACGGTCTACTTGATGCTACAAATGTTTTGAAACATTTTTTGATTGGTCAATTAATGAAATTCCTTCTTCTGATTGGTCAGTCAAATGCTTTCGAAGCCTTTGTAATGCTAAGTGAACCGCACCCTTGAATATAGCATAAAATCTCGACAAATAAAGGTCTTGAAACTTTGGATTATCATTTAATAAATATAGCAATTAAATATTTACGCAATTTATAGCAATTAAATATAATGTAATGAAATAAATGCTCTCACAAAAAGTACTTACAATAAAGTATCAAGTACATGAATTTGTAATTCATTGCTGAGAAGAACTTCAAAGTGACTCGAAACATATAATTTTCCTCGATGACATCGCATTTTTCCAATAAAAAAATAAAATCATTATTTAATAATTTTGCACATTAATAATCGCACTTCTCATTTGTCTTATTTTTATTTTTGGTTTATTATTTTCTGCCTGCTGTTTTCCAATTCTAAGACCATTCTTAGGACCATAACCCACAAAAAAAATTAAGCAATAAAACATAAGCAGATAGCGAATTGATCAATCACAGTAGACTTATTAAAGCCATAACGTAAGCAATAACTAATCCAATTTGTTGATTTCCTTACTGCTTGCGTTTTATTACCTTAAATTTTTTATGTCTATTTTTTTTTATACTATAGTCCTTAAGATAAAGAAATCAACATGTTTGTGAATTTAGTACTGTTTACGTTATGACCTTACGGTCTTGACCAATTCGTTTATTATTTAATTTTACTGCTTAAGTTTTTTGTGTGCCCTTAAAAGGTAACAATTGAATCGAAATTAAAGGTTATCTACATTCGTAGAATAGGCACCAATAAAGACTATATTCGTATATTACTGCTAGTTGATTGCCATTACTGAAAATTTATAGTTTCCGTTACATATACTATACTATACTGATAATTGGTAATAAAATACGAAGACGGCCAAAATACAAATGAATGGAAAACGTGATATTTAATGAAAGCAGATCTTCACGCCTAAGAATTTTTTATGAATTTATACAATTTCCAGTTCAAACTGTGCACCAATATTATTTGTCGGTTTTGAAACAGTCCTAGATCGAAGCTGAAGTAATAATATCATAAATTAAATTAACGAGCAATTTAATATTATTGATACTCTAATAAAAATTTTTTAAACCTTATAAATAATTTATTGCAAAAAATTTCAGCCGGGATTCGAATGGAAATTATATAAATTAAAAAAAAATATAAATCCGTCTTGACTGAATATAGCGTTCTAATCATTTGTATATATACATACATATATATGATTTTCAATTAATTACAGAGTATTATAATATATATACTTCTCACTTAAATTTTCATGTTTTAAAATATTTCTTTATACTTGACTTATATGCTCTGTATACTCCTGATATTGTTTTTAAATTAAGAGCCCTTCGTTTTTGTAAAAACTAATCATAATATAAAATTTGAAGATGAAACATTTATATTTTAATTCCGATTAATTTTCATTTAGTTCTTAATGACTATACAATGACTATACAATGATTTACTACACAATCGATCTTTTATTACACAATATGAGTTATTCGTGTTTCACACTTAATTTCCACTTTAATAAATATACAAAAATTATTAAATGATATGATGATTCTTACATATATACTTTACATCTTTAGAAAATATTTATAAGATTGTTTATTAAAAAAAATATGTAAAATATATAAAATATGTAAAATAACTAATTATTTACTTGATATTAATTTTTGTTTTATAAGAAAAAAAATGTATAGAACACGAATATATACTACTATTTATATATATATATACTACTATTATACAAAATTCGTTTTATTTGTACTTCTTGTTGACACAATCATACTTTTATAATGTACATACTCAGGATATCATACTAGGCATTGTTTAATAAGGAAATTGTTTCAGCTTTTGGAAGATATTAAATGAGATAGATTTTATGAGACTGAAAACTCTTCAATATTTCGGCAAGTAACAGCATTCGGATTCTTTCAGCTTTCTTAAAAAAAAAGGAGATCAATAAATAGAAAAATTCGTCGCATCCGAAACG
>NW_017259183.1:2059565-2071188 GCF_001594045.1 Atta colombica | reverse complement strand
ATATATATATATATATATATAGATCCCGGTCTGATTTTCTTCAATTAATCATACATCACTCGCGGTCATGTACCCCGTGGCGCTTTCGCCAATGCAGTAAACACAAAATTACACGCACACAGGTAAACATACACGAGCACGCGCGTGCGCTTAAAACCCTTAGCGCGATCAGCCGCAAGATCGAAGCTGACCCAATTATCCAAATTTTTCAAATTCACCGGGATGTTGTGGGACGGTGGTTGCCAATGGTGATGTGAAAAAAAATGGGCGTACACCCGGCGTCGATGAAAACGAGAAGAAAAAAAGGAGAAAAAAAGCCGCCAAAGGAAACTGCGTGTCTTTTCTCACGTCATTCGCCAATGGATACAGTTTTATCGATAACCCATAGAACATTCGAATGTCGCAAGGAAGATCCAAGGAAGAGTCAGGCACTCGCAAGACGATTGGAACGCGTCATTACGTTCGACGTCTTGCCGCGATGATCTCACTCGTCGTCCTTCGTGAGTCTCTCTCCGCGAAGCGGAAACGCGATCAGAATTAATTCGAATTAACAACCTCCTTGACGAAACGGGCGCGTCTCGTTCCGATCGCCAGGAGGGCGTCCCGTTTCCACGGCGTACAATTTTGTCACTACTGACCACTACGATGTGACGCGGTACGGCGCGGCAAATTACAGTTTTGCAAACGTGAACGGGCGACGAGAAACACGAATGGAAATGGGAACGGTAGGGCGAAAAGCGGGCACACCCGTAAGATCGCATTGATCGCTCGGACGTCGCCGTCGCGACGCATCGGCGACATCGAGTTGATCGTAAACTTACCGATCCTTGGGCATTCGGTGGCGCAGTCACGGTGCCAAAACGTCGTCGCTATCACCAGGGCATCATCGAAAGGACTACAGAAACCACCGACTCGAATACGTAACTCACCGTACGGTACCGCACTATTCAGCGTATTGTGCGTGTAAACGTCTTACTTGTGTGCGTGTGTGCGCTCTACGCGTCACGCCGCGCTCGGTGTTTCTGGGTTTCTCACTGGCCTAGGAAGACTAGATATATATATATGTATATTTAGAAAGAGAGAGAGAGAGAAAGAAAACCGTTACTTTGTCGGTAATGTTATCTACTATACCGAGAGATACTCAACTTCGTTATCGGCGAGATATTGTAATTTAAAGATTTGTAATTTAAAAATAATTATCGGTAATATAAATTAATTGATACTTCACCGATACTTGTATATGTTATCTGCAATTTATGTATGGTTTTGTAACATATATAATTAATTGATCTTATAATTTAAATATATGTTTTATGTACATACAATTGGAAAATTTATATTAAATTTAATAATCATTCAAATTTCTATGTTAATTTAAGATGAATATTTTAGACAGTAACAGAAATATCATGTAAAAATTCACGTAACACAATTTGTAAATAATTTATATTTCTTCATTAAAATTAACATTTATATTTATATATTAAAATTAAAATATGTTTCAATAAATTTAATATTTATATGTTAAATTGACACATTTTATTTATTTATCTTAGAATGAAAAAACATTATTTTTATGTTGTTTATTTACTCATAAATTGTATTTTAACAAAACTAAGAAATATTGAATGTCAATTTAATACAAAATATTCAAATAACAAAATTAACATTCGGATATTAAAATTTTATATTGAATTTTTAATATTAAAGTGTTAATTTAACATAATGTGATTGTGTTATTTGAATATTTTTAAATTGACATTCAACACAAATTTCTAACACAAATATAAAATGTTTTTTATTGTGTAATTTTATAATCATGATAAATAAAATTTAGCATTATGATTTAAAAGTCTTTCAATATACGATGAAAAATAAAATATAATATCATGTATGAACAAAAGATTCAATTAAAAATAAAATCTAGAAGTTACATAATTCATATCTGCCTTTTGAAATATATATTATCCTTAGTCTTTATTATAATATAAGGATCTCCTATGTAGCTGCATGTTTTTGTGAAAAATAAAATATAACATGAATTAGAGCGACAGACTGAGAACAAAGAAGTTATAAAAACATTAAAGTTAAATTTATTATACGTCAAATAAAGCAATACCCTGCTCAATAATTAATTTTGCCTTTTCTCAATAATTAATTTTGTTTCTCAAATCGGTCGATTTTTGTTAGAAACTTGGAAACATTTTCTGCTATATATGTCCACTGTTACACGAAACTTATAGTTTTTTAGTTATCGGTTTCGAACGATTTTATCGAAAGAAGCAATTGCCAAGCAAAGATACTCTCGATTTGCCATTACCTTCTCAGAAATGACAATCAAATAAAATCTGATGTGTTCTTGGTGGATTTAAATCCGGATCTTTTCAGAAAGCATCCACGAAACTCTCTACTCCAAAATCGCCATACAGTAAAATATAATACATCATAATTAACATTAATTTAAATCTTTTAACTTTAAGATTATGATAAATAAAATTTAATATTATAATTTTCTTTTTCAATGTGATGAAAAACAAAATATAATTGATACATAAAGAAAAGAAATATCTTAGGAGTTATGTATACGATCTGCTTCTTTTTTTAAATATACATTATCTTAGTCTTTATTTTATCTTAGTCTTTAATTTTAAAATTTCTTATGTAATTACATATTTATAAAAATATTAAAAAAAAAAAGATAATTATAATTTAAATACTAAAGTAGCTCTTCTAAAATAATTTATTTAACATCATAATTTAAGTCTCCACCAAGCTATAGTAAAATATAAAATATAATTGATATAGAAACAAAAGAAATATTTTAATTTAATTAAAACTAAAATTTATGTATAAAGAAATTGTATATTCGTAAAAAAAAAGAACAATATGCTTTTACACATTCCTGCTTTATTACTTATGTTCTGAAACGAAAGAGTACATGCATATGTATCTTATATCACTTTATATACAAACTGATCAATTTGATCACAATCCTTGTACTTTTCATGAAATCTTCCGAGCTTTAAAAAAAAACTTCGTATAATTATAACTAAAATAAAAATGAACACACAATGGAAAATGCCATATTCATATCAAGGCAGTTCTTCGTACCTAATATTTCTTGTGAATTTATACAATTTTCAGTTCAAATAAACTGTGCCTATTATTTATTGGTCTTGAAATACAATCTTTGAAACTGTAATAGTAATATCACAAATTATAAGTATTTTAAATAAGTATTTTAATATTATTGATGCAAATACACATCTTAGAGAAAGTTAATAATAAATAAAAATAAAACAGCAATAAATATCAATGCGACATAAAAGACATAAAACTTTTTCAATGATTCAAGATCTTAATTGAATTCTATTTAAATTTGTCAATTCAGTCAATCCTAATATATAGCTACATGTATATGTAATGTACATTGTGAATAAAGGAAGGTTTTATTGGTTATATCAAATCAATTAAACAATTTGATATTGTTCCGGTTCTACTTCGTGAATATGTCGTAGAAAAAATGTAACTTTGACCTGTTCAACATGTCGACATATTTTCATGGCTAAACTCGTACGCAGTTTCATATGCTGAGTAAGAGAAGGAAGATTCAGCAACAAGAACGCAAGACCATCAATTTCCTAATGAGAGATATTACTTTTAATTATAATCATAAATAAAATTTTAATTTTCAAAATTAAGATATACGTAATTCTGTTCAACGAGAGAATGATCTCGGTTTGCGCATAGTAAGTAACGCTGTACAAAGCTATGAAGACCTGCGCAAACCTGCGCAAAAAGTTTCATCCAATCCGAGATCATTCTTTCGTTGAACGGAATATATACTCACTTCTTCTTTGATGCGATATGCAATATCCTTGCAGTCGTTTGTTTTTCTGAGATATCGAAACACATCGTCCACGCTCCAATATAACGGATTTGAATCGAGCTTCCGAGTCTTCGGTCGTCGTTGAGTCTTTTGCATTCTCACGTACTCGGCATCTGCTTCTGAGCAATCAGATTCTATGCTTGTGTCCCAATCTCTTTTAATCCCTCTAGTGATTCCTGTGCCTTGACTGAATCTTGTGGAGTGTTGATTCAAATTTAAATTTGGAGGACTAGGCAGTTCTCGATCTTTGGGCTTTCTATCATTGAATGAACTACCAGAATCCTCTGAAATATTACTGGAAACCATATCAGTTTTAACGTCATCTGATTTGTCGGATTTCTCTAAACCTTTCTGTATCATGATGTCTATTTCTGAGAGCGGTTGTCTTCCATCGAATTCTTCTTCAATGAGGTTCTCTGAGATATGCTTTACCAGATCTAACGATATATATGGTAGTTCATCTTCTTGATCATATTCTTCCTGAACCTCCTTGTGTTTTTGTGCCCATCTGCCACGTCGTCTTTTACGTTTTCTACCCCAAGGTTTCGGTTTTTGCACCATGATGCTCGTATATCCTTTCGGTTTGCCTCTTTTTCCAGTTCCAATCGATGCCGCTGAAAATTGAAAATATCAATAGTAAATATGTGTGTGTGTGTGTGTGTTTATATGCATTTTATATATTAATTACATAATTGTTATGAATATAATGAGTTTGCATATGTGCAACACAACTTCTTTAAAATATTAAATTACTTACTATATTTTGTTTTCGATGTTTTATAACATTCATCTGGACATTCGTTTTCTGATATATGTAACGGACCGAATAAATTTGGGCATACCAATAATTTTTTACAAGTATTTCTGCAGAAATCTGCTACCATGTCACCGGATGTAACAATAGCTACACTCGCACGATATGTGTTATTTTTGTGCTTTGCCTTTAAGACTTCTAAATGATAACCGGGATCTGGCTTGGTATCACATTGTAAAACCTTCAAAATTCTAGCACTCCTATAGCCAACAGATACTATCATTGATAAAACTTCCCTCATGACTAGTATAACAGGTCCAGGTCCCACTGATTTTGGAAGAGTCGCTAATTTACCCTTTGATATCATGGGACCTGTGAAACATCGATAATTAAAATATATTTTTGGACACCAAAGAGAAGAGCGTGGTTCAGATATCGGTATGTCCAAAACATTGCTTTTCTTCTTCTCCTTTGCAAACGTTTCTAGTTTTTTACAGATTTCTATGTAGTCATGCGGTGGTTTTAACGAATAGTGATTAGATTCGCACCATCCGACAGGAAATATATGTAAGGAATATATGTCGACTATGTGCTCCGGCCGAAAGTATTTGTCGTTATCTAATTTTATCCATAACAGATTGTCAACGATTTTATTAATATGGGCTGCGCATATTACGTGTTCATGTTCTGGATCAACAGCCTCCAATCTCATGCCACATTCAAAACCTGCCTCAATAGCACTCGCACGTTCGCTAAATAAATTTTCAGACGCTGCGCTAGCATGAAGTGCTTCCAAGTATTCATTCCAATCAAAATCTCCCGTCTTTGAAGTCCAACCTTGTGGATGAGTAATCCTGTAATATTCAGATTAAGAATTCAGCAGGCAAAATAATGTCAAGCTCAAAGAATTATATACAAAAAATATTCAAATAGTTTATGCGATTATATGTATAGCTTTAAAGAATTTTAATAAAATCAATTATTTTAAGATTGACATATTCATTATATTTATTTGATACTTACATAATATTATTGTTTTGCGCCCATCCAACTGGAAATATATATGGATGGTCTGCAGTGCACAACCATGTATTATTTTCTAAAGATAAATTGTTAGAGACAAGCGTATTATTCGATTCATTTAAACATCCAGAATATACATCAATATTCACAAGAAAATATATATCATCAAATACTTTCGTTACAGTAGCAGGACAGATTTTTATTCGATCTGCTGGATGCAAAGCTTCCAATTTCATTCCAACTTCAAAACTATGTTTTGAATGATCTATATTATTATTAAATAAGTCTCGCTCTAGCTCACTATCTTTCGGTTTAGATTCTAACAAGTCCTTCCATTCTTCATACGTATGCATATCGATTATCGAACTAGGTGGTTCCAAAAACCAAGTGGAATTTGATTTAGACGTAAATCCATACGGATGTAAACGCTCAGACGTACAAAATATCCAGAAGTCTTCACGAGTAGATTCTGGAGTATCATATTTCAATAAAAGACGTCCTCCAATATTTTCAATAATCTAGAAAAAGAAAGATCTATTAAATATTTCCAAGACTATCATATAAGTATTTTTAATTATTGGAGCAAAGAAAAATAAACACTTTGCTATTTCTTTGTTACTTTTCTTTGTTATTGTACAATAATTACAAGAATTATACTATTTATTTTTTAATTGTATTTTAAATAAGATTACTTTTTTCTTTATGAATTTCTAATTCTATAATTTTATTCTTACCGTAGCTACCCATAATTTGTATGGATGCAACACATCACTTATTTCAACTTTCATACCCTGTTTGATCCTTTCTGTCATACTTAAGCCATCCTATAAAGAAAATGATTAATATGTAAATAATATTAAAGTATTAATTACAGTGTCAAATTCTAGAAATATTGGTATCTTACCCCTGTCAACATCTCAGGTGGGAGTGTACGTGCAGTCATCAAGAATTCTTGTAATTTATCTACACAATCTGGTGATCTCTCAAATATAACATCAGGTGGTTTTAATTTTTTATTATTTTTTACACTCCAACCAAGTTCATGACCAGCCTCTTTTGTAAGATTAAACCAAAATTCTAAAGATCTATCATCACCACCAAAATAACGTAATCGTAATAGGGGTCCACAAGCCATAACGATAGAAGCTATCCAAAATGACTGCTCTTCTTCAGCATTATTTTTTTGTACTGGTACTTCTAGTGACATGCCCACCTCAATACTGTTCTCCAATGTCAACTCCACATGAGGGAACATAATCTGTGGAACTTCCACACTCTTTGTGGCATCAAGATAGTCTTGCCAAACAAATCCATATTCTAAAATGTAAAACATGACAGGATATAAATATTATCTGAATTTAATATACATAGCAAATTGTAATTTTTTTATCTTGATAAAAATCTCATTATGACAAAAATTTTATATTACATTTAACATAAATAAATAAAAATAATATTTTTTTTTTACAAAAAAACGCTAACATTACGTATTAAAAAAATATAATAGATAAAAAATATAATAATGTAGTAAAATTATATATTTTTCAAGAATATTTTAATTTAAAAAATTATTTTTTTTTTTATTTAAATTAACACATTAATTATTCATTTTCATTAAATTCATATTATAATAATAACTGTAAATTATTATAAACGAAAATATATAATTTGATGAATCAATAATTTTTTTTACTCTGACGTGTTTTTATCAGCTATTATTGACGCGCAAAACGCCATTTTCTGAATTGTTAATTGAGAACAGATAGAGAATTGAATTACATTCGAAACGACACAAAAAGACATAAGACTAAGCAAAAACAATGCAACATGTGCTCTTTAACAGTTAATTATCATAATACGTAGAATTTTCCGGTGCACGATGCACGAAATTTACTTCCTCAAAGTTTCATTTAAAAACGCGTTCAACTACCATGTTGTCTATTATGTCTATAATCCATATCTACCTTTATTGAAAAGCAATAAACGTTAAAGCTATGTAAAAAAAAAAACGCGCGGGAACTTGGTAATCGCACGCAATTCTGACACCAGGAAAAGTTATAAATTTCGCATCTGTGAAAAAATTTCATGCATACGCGAAATTTAAAACGGACGAATATAGTTACGAAATTTTTACCTCCATCCTGCAGTTTTTCTTGCACTTGACTCTCGTACGTCTCCATATTTTATTTATACCGTCGAGCACGTAAGCAAAATATATGGCAAGACCATTAATGAATCTTCAGTGAAGGGCCGGCGTTTTGCGTGCGAAATTAATGTAGCAAACCCTAGTTAAGAGGAACACCTACAATTCACCGTGCGCGAATGAGTGAAGGGCAGTGATCCTAAATCGTAGAATTTTTCTACGCATGCTCAGTTCTGAGCAGCGCAGTGCAGTAACGTATGTATTATGCTAAAAAGCTTGGGTATTATGGGGGTTCCATCGTTCCACGAATGCTAAAATCTGATTCGTGATTCAAGAAAAAATTACTAGACCTCGTGTTTTAGATTATACATTATACACAGTCATCTCGAATGAAAATCCTTGAACATAAATCTCAGATGAATAAAAATATATATTACGTCCTATTTTTTGTTGCTAGGCATCAAGTTCATATCGATTCATTACCGACAACATGTTTCGTAAATCAATGTTTGTTTGTTAATTGTATGCGTAATTATATGACAAAGAAATTTAATTTATCAATAATTTTTATTTTATTCCTTTCTATAATTTCCTTAATCTTCCGATATAAACGTTATTTTAATATTTGCAATAAGATTTCGAAAACCGGGAAATGAGTACAAATTATTGCATATTTAAACAAGATTATTACAAGCAAGATATAAATATAATATAGATAATTAATATTTATTTACTTATGTTTTCGAAAGTAGAAGTAAATTTTAACGTTCGAATTTAACCGGTTAATTGTTTCAGTAACCAGAATTGTTGGCATTAATAGACTAATTTCACACATTCGATTATAAGACTTATACACTTACGAACACTAACATAGATTATGAATAAATAAAATAAAGACTGGAGTGATGGAGAGCAATAAAGAAGCACAGAGAAGGCAAAAATCTTGAGACAACAGAACGTAAAAAAAGAATAAATGCCTCTAATTTTCGCCTTCTAGAAACTATGATTTTTATTTTCGCCAGAACAGTCTTATTATATTTAAATAAGATTATTGACATTTAATCTTAATTGAGCTTGAATGACCTGAGTATTCACGATGCTAAAAATCGGAACGACCGAATTGTTCAAATATGATTTATTAATTTATTCTCGAAACGATTTCTGGCATTGTCAGCATAGTTTCAATCAATAAAATAATCGTGAGTTGCAGAATAATAGTAGTAAAGAAGAGAAAAGTAATAGTAAATCACATAATTTTAATCTTTCTTTGGTAAAAATATGAAATATTTTGATCTTTAATAAAAAAATTCATTTTTCATCTTAAGGAAAGTTTCGCCTTAGGAAAAGTTTTTTTTTATATACATGATTGTTGTCCAAAAAAAGGCTGAGTACAGATAAAAATTTTTAAGAGTTTCTGACGAAAATAATTGTAACTTTATAACTGTTTCTACAAATATTTGTATCTTATACTAAAAATACTTTAGAATGCTTTCTATTTAATGTGTTGATATAAATCAACACAAGTATCGTTTTGTGAGTGCTTTTCATTTTATGATATAAATCGATACACGAATCGTGTTGTCTTTTTTATTCATGAAATATAAGAAAGTTAGAATGATGTTAGTGTCGACTTATGTATGCTCGTTTTCATTAATATATTAAATTAACTTTAATGTCGGATCCACTTATTCTTCATCTTTTTTGAATTTTTAGAAAGAATGGAAAACATTTTTTGTTACTCACTGAATATCAAGAAAGATAAAATAATATTTGTATCCATTTGTGTCGATTTGCGTAAATGAAAGGCATCGTTATTTGAATATTCTCGGTAAAAAATTGTTCATGCATAAATATATTTAAACATACATAAACATATATAAATATCTATGAAATGTGTCCATGTATTCTTCTTTCTTTTGTAAAATTACTGTTTAATATAAGAAAAATAATAATGAAAAAAAACCGAAAAATATTAGGTGTACAACTTTGCTTCCGCCGTTTTCCTATAGATGGCTTTAGCGGTAAGTGGTGGTCGAAATAAATAGATCATAGACGTCATACAACAAATTTGGGCATCTATCAACATAACCCCATAGAAACATTAGTCTGCGATTTGTGTCTGCATCATAAAGTTATTCTCGATTGAAAATGTCAGTTTACGAGCCAAATTCTCGTCATTTGCGAGAGGTTTTAATTTTTTGCTTCAATATGAAGAAATCTGCGGCTGAGACTCATCGAATGCTCTCAAATACTTATGGTGAGGCCGCTAGTGAAAAAACGTGTCGTGAATGGTTTCAATGCTTCAAGAACGGTGATTTTGACGTCCAAGGTCATGCTCTGTATTTGGGACCAGCTCAGCGTAGAGTATTATGAACTGTTAAAACCGACTGAAACAATCACAGGCGATCGGTATCGAACGCAATTGAGTCGTTTGAGCCGAGCATTGAAAGACAAACGGCCGCAATACAACGAGAGACACGATAAAGTGATTTTGCAGCATGACAATGCTCGACCCCATGTTGCGAAAGTGGTCAAGACATACTTGGAAACGTTGAAATGGGAAGTCTTACCCCACCCGCCGTATTCTCTAGACATTGTTCCCTCTGACTATCACTTGTTTCGATCAATGGCACACGGCCTGACCAGCACTTCCGGTCTTATGAAGAAGTAAAAAATTGGATCGATTCGTGGATAGCCTCAAAAGATGACCAGTTTTTTCGACGCGGGATTCGTACGCTACCCGAAAGATGGGAGAAAGTAGTGGCCAGCGATGGACAATACTTTGAATCATAAATGTATAACCAGTTTTTTACAATAAAGCCTCGAATTTCGGAAAAAAACGGCGGAAGCAAAGTTGTATACCTAATAATTAAAAGGATAATTTTCATATTATATTATTTCTTTTAGAAAAAATCAAGTTTAGAGAAATGCAAAAAAATTGCTCATACGTAATTATAAATAAAATATTATATATAATTATGTATGAATAATTATTCTATATTTTTCCAAACTTGATTTTTTCTAAAAGAAATAATATAAAAATTATCCTTTTAATTATTTTTTATTCATTATTATTTTTCTTTCATTATTATTATTATTTTTCTCATCTTAAACAGTAATTTTATAAAAAAAGGAACACTGTAAGATCATTTATGGACATATTTCATATAATTATTATGTATGTTTAGATATATAGATATATTTATGTTCATGCATGAAAAATTTTGTACTAAGTTATATGTTTTTTTTTCACTGACTATATCAAACTTGTATTCGTGCGGAATCCTTAATAAAGAAAAGAAAAAGAGAAAAAAATGATTTTGTACTCAAAATCGTACTTATACAAACATATATAAAATCATACTTAAAATCTTATTAAGTTAAAATCTTTTACTTACAAAAAATCTGACTTAAAATCTTATATAATAAAATCTAATTATATACACAATAAGCGAAAAGTTCACGTTAACAGATTGTCAGTGAAACTCAAGCAAAATCTGTTATTTTGAACATTTTTTTAATAGAATATATTGTTTAAAGGTCCCAAAATGACAAATTCTATTCGCTTTTTATCAATTTATCATTATATTCCGTAACAAATTCTATTGGCATCATTTCTGTTGGCATTCTGCCGATAAAATTCGTAGTAGACATTTTGTAAAATCTATTTTTGACAGATTTGACTATCTGTTTAAATATCGCCCTAGATTTATTGAGGTATAAAAATTTCAATCTTCAATCAAACTATGTTCGAATTATATTATAAATACAAATTTGTCATACAATCAAAGGACAAATATAGATTTATTAAATT
>NW_017259183.1:2054906-2059465 GCF_001594045.1 Atta colombica | reverse complement strand
TAATAATAATATAAAAAGATTTTAAATAATTTAAGGAAATATAGAAAGGAATAATATTTAAAGAAATAAAATCTTTTTTTAATGTTTATTGATATCAAGATATTATATTATTATTTGATATAATAACATATTTTTATAAAAAAAAATTCAAAATTTTTCTCCAAGAATCCAAAAAAACTGTTCTACTTTGCACAAGTTAGTTAAATAGATCATTTTAACAAATCATGCAATCAACTATACGCATATATGCGTACAAAATTAGTGGGGATGCGCATGCGTTGGAAAATCTTATAATCTGGGATGACTAATTGTTAAATCTGTAAATTATCGTTACTTGTTAGTGATAAAACAATCGCTCTTACCACGTAAAAGACTCGAATTCGATTATTATAAATAATTTTAGAAGGAAAGATATTATTAGTAACGTAGACACAAGTCTAAAAAATATAAATAAATCTAATTGAAATTGCGTTCCTAACAGAATGAAACACAATAATAAAAACACAATAATAAAAATAATAATCTCAAATATCAAATCCAATAATAAATAGTGATACTTATTAACTAGTTAGAGCATAAACTATATAGAAAATAAAAAATAATTATTAGGATGTCGGGTGCCTACTATTACGCCCCTGATGCATAATAAAGACTTTGCTACGTATATATAAAATACAAAAGCATAACATGCGGTTCATTCATTTTACCTGCACCTTCTGCACTCGATTCATCACCCTTTCTCTCTCTAATGGCCAAATAAATATTCATCTTCTTTCAAATGCAAAAAATTATATGGAATACAAATATAACAAACAGATCTGTATACAGATTTTTATCTTAACTGAGCAAATTCATAATAAATGATAATTTTAGAAAATATGTGCTGTATTTATAACAAATAAAATGCTTATGTTATGCTTTTGCACTTAAAATAATTTCGTGTGTAAAAATTTTGGTATAGACATGCATCTGTAGCAAAAATTGTCTTTAAACTTTAAATATAACCATTTCTTTTAAACCAATCGTTATTTCTTTCATACAGCTTTATTGTATAATTATAATTCTATCAACAATGAAAAAATAAAATGTTTGCATACTCAAAAACAGTTCTTGTACACTTTCTTTACCAAAAATATCAGCCTCACAGATTTCTACAGGAAAACTAGAAAAAATCCTACGGATGAGAATACGGATCTATAATATACGCGTATTATTGACACACATGTATGTATATTCAGGACGTCCACGCGTTGTTTCTTTTCTCTTTTAAACAATCGATGATTCGACACATACACTAGGTACTATTAAAGAAAGTCAATTAAAAGCTGACTCGAGACCAACAAGAACAATCATAAATGAACATTTACGACGAACAAAATAACGAACATATAAAAATGAGTCTTAACACCGATAAGGTACTATTAAAGACGGCCAGCCACGGGTAAATTTTCATGATCAAGTGAACTCGGAGGTAATTGAAGAATACAGACATTATCGACCGTTTCAACCGTTCAATATTTAATAGACATCAGACTCTATTAGTCAATAATAGAGTATTAAATTTATGATTTATAATATTATATAAATACATAAATAGGCATACATATTTATAACCCAATAATATATCATATGTGTTGCTACAAAACTATTTTTTTATAAGAATCAATATCACGAATAATAATGCATATCTTAAATGAAAATAGAATATTATCATGTCATCAAAATGTATCCAATGGACAAAATATTAGTAAAAAAAATAATATGCAAACAATGTTGGCAAATTGAACATAGTAATTGCAAGAGATATGCACATTTATATCTATATGTGAAGTATCTATATTATCATTATGGATATTATCATTATGGATAATAAATTGAAAATTATTGATTAATCATTTAGATATTTTAATTTCATATTATCACTTTCTTTAATACATAAATATGATTTTTGATTCGTATCGAAAATATCAAGATGATGTCAAATGACTTTAACGTCTTTAATAAGACGATTACTATGCTACTAATATATATATTCGTATTTAAAAACTTTATAAAAATCGATATATAAAAATATATTTTATAGATTTCACAATTATATTAAAATACATATATTTAAAATGTTTAAAAGCGTAAAGTATAATGAAATTCATTGGTTGAAACATTAATGTGAAACATTTGAATTACTTATTATAACTTTGTATTTTTTCAATTGACGCAATTTTTTATATTTACTTTTGTAAGAGAGATCTTCGAAAGTTTTACATACATAAATTTATATTAAAGAACTTAAAAAATTAGTCTCTTATAATTCGTCTTCTATAATAATTCGTCTCCTATAATAATTCGTCTTTTTAAAAATATATAAGACACTAATTATAAGTAATTTCTATTGAAAAAAAAGGGACAGTGTCTTTGCTGACTCATCTCGAACAGAGTCAGCAAATCAAAAAGGCTATTAATTTAAGAATCACTTAGCAAATAAAGATTTCCAGGTACTTATTTAAGAAAGTTCAGAACATCTTGAAAATTATTTCTGAAGTGTATAAAAACTTTTGCAGAAGTTCTATAAATAATTCTCTAATAATCAAATAAATTTATTTAATAAAATATTTTATTTCTTTTTATTTCTTTTAGAACAATTTTATTTCAAAAAAATTTGCAAATATAATTTACATATATTAATAAGAATTATTTCTAAGAAATTAATTACAAAAGTAATGAAAATGAGAAATATATTTCGATATGTATTTCAACAAAAGCTTGCAGAAAATAGAAATGATTTAAAATCGTGTTAAATAACTTTGTGGCATAGAGTCGCATGGCTGCTATGGGATTCAAATCCACCCAGACCACACATATCAAATTTTACTTGATCATCATTTTGATTACCAAGATAATGACTAATTATTAAGAGAATCTTTGCCACGATAATCTCTTCCGAGGCCGTTCCATGGTAAAGTATTTCTTCCACCTTGAGCTATTCGAAATTAAAAACTGTAGGTCCCATATATCAGTGAATATCAGATGCAGAAGAGATTACGACTGACAAAAGACAACGCACTGAGAAAGAGAAATAATTTTTTAATGCTATTAGTTCATCAGGTGATCACAGATTCGGTTCAGAAGAAATCACATTATTGGAACTTCCGGATTGGTAAGAATATACAGAAAGCGATGGTGAAATAGCAGAATAGGCCGTGGATATAGGCGATCTTTGAGGAATCGAATCTTTGTATTTCCCTAATTCTGCTTCTATAAGAATCTCATTAATGTAATGTTTAGCCATTATACGTGAATAATTATCTAATTTCTTCAGTGTCAGTGCCACGTATTCACCATAAGTCTCATTTTCATCTCGTTGATATTCTTTTTCTGCAATAGTAGCTTTTAAAATATACATTTCACTTGGCTTATCTTCATTAATCTTTCTTTTCTTTGGGTTATTTAATTCTGGAGAATAAAACATTTTCAAATGTTTTCTTCGCAACGAGGTATTATGCAATCGTACACTTCTCTCTGATTCGTGTAATATAGCTTCTACTTTCGGACATGTTATGTCTGTTTCATTAATACCTTCTTGATCCTTAAGGTCACTACTTTCTTTCTGTCGACATGTTTCAGAAGTCTGAAATAACGACAACATTACCATAAATATATTATACATTATGACTTGTATTCAAAACACGCTTACAATGTTAGCACTTGCATAACGTAAAGTATACCAACATACTATAACTTTACGTTATGCAGATTATAGAATTTTAAAGATAAAAGCGCGTTGTGAATACGGGCCTAATTATTTTGATATAATTTATTTAGTAATTATTTTGATAAGTTATATTACCAAAAATTGTAATTATATTTAGCAGTATTTATATATAATTAATTTTAAATTCTAGATATAAAATTTTGTGACTGAATATATAATTTGAAGAGCAGAATGAACAAATAATAATATGGTTCGAAGGAAAAACAATACTGGAAACTAAAGTTTATTTTTTCTAAAAAAAAAAAAAAGTAGTTTATGAAAATTCATAATCTATTCTAAAAAGAGAAAATATACTAAAATTGAATGTTAATTTTACTTTCAAAATTAAAATTAAAAGAAATTTATAAAATGTATGTTTATTTTACCTCAGAAATATTTCTTATTCCTCTTGGTTTATAATGATCCCCCAAGAACGTCATTGCACGATATGCAAACCATTTTGACAATACTTTTTTCTCAGTTCCTTTTGCAGAATCAATCATCTTAATTCTCTCTCTTCTGTATGACGCCTAGAAAAAGTACTCATAGATTCATTATCAATAATTAAAGACTCATGTTGAATATAAAATAATTACGCAATAATTCTCAAAGTTATAATTACTTTTTGCAATAAAATACTGGTATATAAAAAACAAATATATTTGTTTACCTGTAATGAAAGCCATTTCTTTTTAACATCTAGTATTGTTGTACAGAATTTGTTGGCAAGATTTTCCCACGTCTCATTTTTTTTCCTACTAATTTTATAATATGGATCTGAAGAATCCCATAAAATCGGTAAGCTTTCAAT
>NW_017259183.1:2042287-2054806 GCF_001594045.1 Atta colombica | reverse complement strand
ATATATATATATATGTGTGTGTATGATATATTTGTATTATGTCTATTTAATAAAACGTAAGACTTCAATGAAGGTCGAATTTTACGAATGTCTCGACTGAGAAAATGTTAATCTGTTCAGACTGATCAAACATGAACGATCACGAACAAGTGCTTTTCTCTTTTTTACTATAAATTTCCGTTCTATTGGGATAAAGTATCATGGTTTATGACAAGATTTAATAACACAATATATTGCTGAATTGCGTTGGATTTGTTTTTGGATAATTATGCGTTTATTAAAGTGGATTAATGTTTCCTTTCAAAAAGATCCCGTTGTGGTATTAGGGAATCATATCCGTGTCTTCTACTTAACAAACACTTTACCATTAATAATAGGTAACAATAAGTTCTTTAGCACTTCACTGAATGCTTTTCCTTTGATAAATATATCGACAAGAAAGACAGAAGGTATTCGTCGATATTCATTTGGTGAAACGATACTCGTTTGTACTGACAATATCAGTCGCACTCAAGTTCGTTCGTAATTCTTCATTCGTGCTTGTTCGCGTTCGCTTCTGCTCGATTTAGGCTACTTGGAACAGTACCAAAAGTTGGAACAGACTGATAAAGTATTTATTAATGAGTCCAATCTTGAGAAAATTTTTGATTATCAAGCGAATCCGATAGATCTGATAATAATATTCCATTTTTATTTATAAAATTGCACTTCTATTGGTATCATCCGCGTTCCGTCATTCATACAACATCGACTAATAATCAATAGAAAAAGATGCTATTTGTATATGTTTATTTACACAGCATTTAATAATGAATGAATAATTGTGATAATAAATAAATAAATATATATATATATATATAAATAAAATTATTTAATTCTAATCATATCAACTAATCGATAGGGTTTTTAGAGCCTTATTCTCAGGCCTATTAGACTCATTTGACGATCATTAAAATTCACTTAGGGCTGACTGCTGCTGAATAAACTTTTTATATTGACAAGAGAGAGACACATCATTATTTATTCTATACATATCATGCATTATTATAAGAAATTATATATCCACCAATAAGATGTTATTAAAAGACAAGTTTGAAGCCAAGTGAATGAGCGCGAATGAATACAAATGGACTACGAATTTGATTCGATGAGTGCGATAATCATGAGTACGAACTACGAATGAGTCCAAATGTACACGAGACGTTAGATAGTTTAGCAAAAGAATAGATAAAGAACTTAAGATTTCCCATTTCTTTTTTTTTCTTTTCACATGTATTTAAATAGAAAAAAAATGAATGATAAATTTCAAAAATAAAGATTATTTGATGTAAAAGCATTCGTCTCATTAATATTCATTTCTACCAATATAAAACCAATGTAATATTCATTTTTACTAAGATTAACTAATCTCAGTTTAATTTATTTTTTACTTTTTTCCAATTAAAGAAAGATAAGAAGTAAATTAAACAGAGATTTAAAAAGTTATTCTATATACATATATTGATAAAAATAAACATACTTTTAAAAAAAGAAATATATTTTCGCGTGTATTTATTGGGGCTTTCTTGACAATTTTTTATGGAAATGAATATGCAATTATAAAAATGTACTAATCATTAATGCGTGTGTATGCATGCATGCGTGCGTGCGTGCGTGCGTGCGTGCGTGTGTGTGTGTGTTACATTTTTTATAATAAAGATTATAAAGAGATTATTGCTTCCATATAGATATTTACTGAAAAGTACACTAATTCTCTCCTTAGATCTTAAAATTTTAATAGTAATGAAAAACCCAAACATTTGCTGATGAATATCTTTTTGTTGATATATCAAACAAACGTTTTTGTTAATATTTCGTGAGTTCTCTCTTTCTAACTTTGTTCAGATTTATCAGAAATCTTATAAAAATAAATTTTTCAATATTCACTTACGAAATATAAAATAGCAACAAATTAATATTATATGGCAATGGTTCAGTTATACAAAACACTTATATAATTACATCAATTTGTTATTATCACAAGTCATACTTATCAATATTTAAAATATCGATAAACGTTGATAATAGAATATTTATAGGACACTTTTGGCTTATTCTTTTTTTTCATATCAATATTTATGTATTATAAAACAAATAAATGTTTATTATGCAGGAAGAGCAAAAGGTGTTGAATTGAGTTATAGGAAATACAGTTAAAAATATAACAAGTCGTTTCTCAAAATGTAGCAAATCTAATTGCCGTCCATACATGTACTTGTATATATCGTTATCTCGGAGTATTATCAAAACATAGAAAGCAATATAGTATAGGAAAAATACTCCATAAAACTTTCTTTTTTTTTCCTTAAAGTCAAAAAGGCTACACATAAATCCAAGTTTAAAATACAGTTGTATCTTATAGGACATAATTCTAGTTATTTCATTTTTATACAAAATCGAATCGTCTTTTAAAATGTCTTAAATAAAAAAAAAAAGAAAAAAGTAGAAATTTGAATAATCTTTTAGAAATTTCTAAATAAAAAAATACATTGCACTGCATATTATAGTATACAATTTGCGTTCTTTATGACCGAGCAATTCATGGCGTCACTAAATTATAAATCTAATCGTAAGTCTCTTATTATATTTACATTCTATAAGTCATTTACCATAACCTTGCAATAGCCTTGCAAGCCACTCTGGGTGCTTTTCAATTGCTTAACACATTTTAATACTAACATACACTGTTAGAAATGTAACCACGAGCTTCCTTTACATGTAAATGAAGCTTGGTTATGAACGAAAAAGTAATGAATGATTTAACTGAAAATTAAGTTACAGTAATTATTTAAATGTAATGAACGTGTACATTAAATTTTCATGAAAAATACATTAAATTTAATGTAATGTCATGAAATTAAATTCAAATTATATAAATTTCATTAAATTTTAATTTAAGAACATTTCTAACAGTGTACACAGTAATGCACGAAATGTACAAATCGATTAGAACAGAATGTGTACGCTGTGTAATTTCAGTTGGTTTCAGATAGAATTAGATTAAATTTATCTTTTATTTAAATTTGTCTTCATTGAATGAAAAAAAGCAAAAATGCCAATCACTCCAACCTTATTTATAACTGCGATTAATAATATGTAATGGTTACTAGAAAACACAAGCTTACACAACTGGCTAGTAGCCTTCTGGCTGAGTATGGATGTTGTATTGACGATTACATCAATTACTTGAATGAAACGTAACTTGTGTCATCGTGTGCATGAAAGTGTCTAGTGATTTTACAATTGGAAAACACCCTTTGGATATACCCATTCGTAATAAAAAAAAAGTCCAATCAATCACTTGATTAGCATTAATCAATATTAATGCAGTTGATTCGGAAAACTCTAACTTTATACAAATAACAGTTCGATTGCAAACCATTGCTTGTTCACGATTGATAGGGAGGATCAAGCCAAACTTAAATACCCAAGCGACTGAAAACATCTGCCCTTTTGACATGTGTCACTGTTGCCACTTTACTGAATGTCACTTGTTTGGCAGTGGTTGTGCCCAAGCGTGCTTTGGCTGGTATTGAGACAAGACGTTCTGAAGCTGCAATAATAAAATCAAGAAAAATCATTCCCTTTTACACAATTATCTACTGATAAAATTTATATAACATATACAAACCTAACTTGCCAGATGTGACTGTAGATATTTTTTTTGAAATACCTTCAATATTTGATTTAACATTAGGTACTTCCTTTTTCAGTTTTAGTATACGACTTGTATTATTCAAAGTAATCTTCTTATTAACTTCGTGATCGGCATGCATAGTGCCGGTAATTTTAGGCATGACTCTCTTTGTCGTTATAATTGACGTGCGTACGCTAGGTGATGTTCGATTTTTCAGTATGCCTAGCGTATTGGTAATACTTGATCCATTTTTAAGTATTCCTGCAGTAGTTGTCTGATCCTTCTTATCATCTATGTCACCAAGACGCTTAAAAACACTAGTAGATCTTTTAAATACTTCTTTACTAACTCCAGTAATATTGAAAGTAGGCGTCGTGTCAACTAAATTAGTTGTGCTTGTGACCGAGCTATCGCCTAATCTATCAAATACTGTTCGTTTTTGTTCAACAGGTTTTTTAAGTATCTGAGTTCTTACTATTGCCTTCGGTGTTGCAACAGTGTATTCAATATTATCTTCACTGCCATTTGTCGTTTTTACTTTCTTTTCTGAAATATTCCAGTTATCTTCATCATTGTCTTCATCATTGTCTTCTTCCGATGCCAATTTTCTTTTGACAGATATCGGCTTTTGATTAACAGCATTAGTGGTAACTGGAGCAGAAATTGGCTTCCTTATAGTCAAAATCTTTTTTGTTGCAGATAAAGATTTAACTATCTTCTTTGTAGAGTCTGTTTTAGATGTTGCTAAAACCATAGTCTTATTTCCAATTTCCTTGCTTCCTTTTTTCATAATAGGTTTTGATACAGAAACCTTTGGAGTTGGAAGTATGTCTTCTGAATCAACTAAAAATCTCTCGCAGGTTGTTTCTTCTACTACTTTCTTGGCATATCTCAAAATAGCAATCATATCGCCCATTAATGTGATACCCATTTCTTTGAGACTAGGTTTATCCAAGTCTGGCAACATATCTGGTTTGATGCGATTGTTTGAGAACACAACTGCATGCTTAGTGGCCACATCTTGAGAAAATCCAGCCCCTTTGAAAAACTTTACCCAATAAGCTATAAAAAAATTGATATACAATTATATGTTAAAGAAGTAAAAGGAAAAGTAAAACCTGTAAAAGTTACTTTAAGTTCTCAAATTTACAAACATCATACATGTAACTTTTAAATTACAAGATCATTTAGTACGAATAAAAGATGACATAATTTATTATTTATGCGTTTTTCAATCGTTATAAATTAATAATTTGAAAATTAATAATTTTAAAATTGCAAATTTGAAAGATCGTTATAAAATAAATTCACAACTCACCTGACAAGGATGCAGCCATTTTAACAATTGAAGTATAAGATAAATTTTGTCTTGTACTTTTCGCAATAATTGATTAAGTCGAGAAACCGGACTTTTTTTCTTCAAGAATATATCTCTGCCCACTTTTTGTGCATTTTGCAAAGAGCCGCCACAATTAAGATTCAAGTTACAATCATCCGAAATTATAATCAGATCAAAAGAACAGATGCATGAAAGATTCTACGAATTAACGATCTCTAATTATGCCAATTCTAAACCGGCTCTTTCTGGCTCTATTTTATACAATGTCGAGAGAAATTATTAATAAACACAAGAATTTCTCTGGGGCTCCACTATGCCTATATATGTATACACCGATTACACGGTTGTGTACATATGTACCAAATACGAATTCAAGCACACACACACACACACACACACACACACACACACACACACACACACACAAGTATATAAACGAAAGCATATATCAAGCGATATACAAGATAAGAACAGAGAAGGATATTCAGAATCCTTGATCGCAAAACATGATAGAATAGGGAGTAATGAAGTAACCAATCACCTCCCGACGATGCAATAGATAACTAAAGGCTTAAACACAATAGCACAGGCAATGAGGCTTAAACACAATAGACACAGGCAATGAATAACGAGCCGTCCAATCAGAGCTCTGGTGTGTAAATTCGATATTATATCTCAGAGCTCTGATTGGACAGCTTATTATTCTCTGTTTCGTGTGTCTTTTTCCATTGTGTTTAAGCCTTTATGTGGGCTTCTGCCCACTGGACGCGGAAATGTTTGTCGCACAGCAAAATGAGACGCAGCACAGACTTTTACATAACGCATAATGCATAAGCGAAACAACTAATCAAAACCTCCTCTTTCTTTCCATTCCATAGAAAAGAAGAATTAGTTGATTCTCGTATGCATTATGCGTTATGCAAGAGTCTGTGCTGCGGCCATAAACACATTATAAGTTGCAAACTTATTGACTAACACATCACATTTTGTCGCGCGACAAGAGTTTCCACGTCCAGTGTGCAAAAATCATTAGGGCTGCCGCACATAAAATTTCATAACAGAATGCACAAGATGTAAACTTAAGCTGATGAATCAATCAGGATACTGTTTTAGATTACGTAATCTAACAGAAATTGAAATAACAGTAAGAGCCATTCCACACCAACTTGCAGAGCCGCATAACCATAAGCAGGAAGCACAGATTATTTTCTTAAGCACAGATTCATTTTCTTATGATTAAACTTCTACATTAGTTGCAAGCTGATCGCAAGTTCGTTGCGACAGCCAATATGAAGCATTGATTTCAAAATGCAAGCTTCAGATTAGCTTGCAATCAGCTTGCAACTAATGTACAATACTTGCAATTACATTTTTGTTATAAAGGCAAACATAAAATATGATTGGATAATTTTCTGTATGCGTATGTTTATTCGGCTATGCAAGTTTGTGTGGAATGATCCTAAGATGGGAAACACAGACTCTTGCATGTGGATATATCCTTAAGCGGGAAGCACAGCATCTTGCATAACGCATAACAGATAAGATATAAGAAAACTAACCAATCAGAATTCTTTATTTTATGGAAAGGAAAGAAACAAAGGACTTTAATTGTACATTTTCTTATGCATTACGTGCATCTATGCTTCCCCCTTATAGCCATTATATAATAAATTAGTCAGAAGTTAGAAATTGACGACTGTAATTGATCAATTTCCATCTTCTAATTTCTGATTTATGACTAATGGCTTATTGTTAGACTGGGAAAACAGATTCATGCATAACGCATAGTGGATAAGGGAATCATCTAATCAAAATTCTCCTTTTCCATGAAATGGGAGAAAAGGAAAGATTTTGATTGGTTGATTCGTTTATACACTATGCATTAAAAAATTTTATTCACTTAATTAATTGCAATTTTTATTAATTTGCTTATCTTTTTAGCTTATGTATTGAATCCAAGCATTTTAATCAATGAATTCCATTAAAAATTAATAATTTATAATTTCCTGTTTTTCCACTTTTCCGCTCAAATTGTAGCATTGTTTCTCGGGAGCTGCTCTGAATGAATCCATCGTACTTGAAATATAGGATTCACATTTACTACGTACGACATCTAATATTCATATTATAGTGTGAATTCCTACATTTTAAGTACGCTAGGTTTATTCGGAGCGATCCCGAGTTCCCAAAGGTTTGTTCGCATTGCAAGCTCGATATTCTAACATTCTCCTACCAGAGCTCCTACTCACTTTATTAAGTGCGTTGGAATGAGTAAGAGTTATAGTAGGAACATATTACATGTTGAAGCATGCGATGCAAACAAACCTCGAGAGACAAAACAAACAATGCTTGTGTTCCATGTAGGCTGTAGTCAAAGTTTCGCTACAAACGTTTTAAATCATTTAATGGACCAATTAGAAGAAAGAATTTTATAAACTGACCAATTAAAAAACGTTTCAAAGCATTTGCAGCATCGCGTTGACCGTACCCTTTATTTTCTAATATTACGGATACAGTTTTTTGATCAGTTGCAAAATTCTTTCTTCTAATTGGTCCATTAAACGTTTCAAAGCATTTGTAGCGAGACTTTGATCATAGCTAAAAACAAGCGAAACAGAACGTAGAAAGGCGGGAAATTTAGTAAAGTTTAGTTAATTTTATCTTTCGTGTTTCCGCATTTCCGCGTTTCATGTATTCGCATCCTAATGTTTGCGAACGTTGCAGACGTTAAGTGGAACGTACCCAAGAGGTTCTAGGAGTGCTTTCCAGCAAGGAACACAGACAGAAACTGTAACACAGTGAATCGTTTTATCCTTGTTTAACGTAGGCAAACAACAAGGACATAATGATTTATTGTGTTACATTGTGTCTGCGTCCTTGCTGGAAAGCACCCTACCTCAAGGGATGTGTTCCGAGTTTCGCATGAAGTGCATGATGCATCATTTATCCTTGTTGTTCATCAAATAAAGAAGAATAAAACAATAAATCATGCGTTTCATGCGTAACTTGAAACGCATTCTATGATTAAACTGTAGGTAAAAAAATTAAAGGTTATGTCTAATATATGATTAAATAAATGTTACATATAATAATTAAGTAAATATTAAGTGATATAAGTAAAAATGAGTCAAAACAAAGTAAAAGTACGTAAAAAACTCGAATGTGTTGACTTGCAAACCAAGTTATGGGCTTTACATGAAGTGAGCCAAGGTACCCCAGTGAATGTTGTTGCCGAAAAAATTAATGTTCATAAAACAACAATAAAAAATTGGATAAAAAGTAGAGATTCTTTCCGACAATGGCAAAAAACTAGCAATGAAGAAGGAAAAGGTAAAAAAAGAATGAAAAGTCCAATTCATACTTCAATCGACAAAGCTACATGGTTATGGTTCCAAGAACGCAGTGCTACAGATTTTCCAATAAGTGGTCCAACAGTAAAAATGCAGGCAATGAAATTTTGGAAAATGTTTGGCGGTGAAAGTATTTTTAAAGCAAGCAATGGATGGCTTGATAAGTGGAAAGTACGCCACAAAATTAGAACTGATTTTACTACCGGTATGTCTTCTTTAGATAGTGAAGGTGCTGAAAAATATAAGACAATTTTTTTGGATATAATAAAAAATGAAGATTTGACACCACATCAAGTTTTCAATTGCGATGCAACGGGGTTGAATTATAAACAAATTCCAAAAAAAACATATGGTGATACTAACAATGAGTTAGCAGGATTTAAAATTAAAAAAAAACGAGTAACTATCATGATTTGCAGTAATGCAAGTGGCACATTAAAATTACCATTAGTGTTAATAGGGAAAGATGCCAAATTATGTGGTTTTAAAAGCTTAACTGTTCGGCCGGTAGTGTATAAAAGCCAAAAAAATACTTGGTTGACATCATCATTGTTTGAGGAATGGTTTAAGGAACAATTTGTGCCACAAGTACAAAGTTTTTTGAAGAACATGGAATTACCACCCAAAGCAGTATTGTTCATGGACAATCGTGATGGACATTTAGAAAATTTATGGCATGATGAAATTAGAGTTGAATTTTTTCCCCCTAATATATCGCTTTTAATACAACCTATGGATATAGGGGTTCTTCAAAATCTCAAGACTTTATATCGAACCAGTGTAATGTCTTTTTTTATCGATCAGTTCAATATTGGAACTAATCTATCAGTAGCTATGAAGAAACTTAGTATTAGAAATGTCATTTTTTGGATTACTACAGCTTGGAATAAAGTCAATAAATCTACAATATCAGAATCATGGAAAGCAGTAAGTAAAAAAATGTTTTAATTTTTCAACTAATGCATACTTCTTATTATTTATGTTTAATAACTAATGCATATTTTCAGTTATGGCCAGATATTTTACAAGTTCTTGCACCTAATGATGACATTGAAATTGTTGATGATGTTTGCTACGAATTGAGAGGTTATGAAGATCTCACTATTCATTTTCATAATTTTTTAAAAGATCAGCTTGGTACAACCGTAGAATTAATTACTGTTCAAGACTGGCTGAACTCCCAGAGAGTTATGAGTGAAGACGAATGTTTGACTGACTCACAAATAGTGCAAATAATAAAAGAAGAAGAAGAAGCAATAGAAGAAGAAAGAAAAGGAATACAGCGAAGAATAACAGCAGTACTACAGAATAAAATAAGAAGACTACAGAATAAAGATGATACAGCAGTAACAGAAGAAGAAGAAAATAAGAGAAATAAGAAAAGGAAAACAAAATCAGGAAAAGGAGAAACAGACTCAGAAGATGTAAGTTTTTTTTATAAGTAACAATAATCTAGATGGATTCATTATTCTTTTAATTATTTTCAGTTATGTGAAATGCTTGAAGATTCCATTCAAAAAGTGGAAATGTGTTTGGATACAGTGATTAGACATTGCAACGGAAATTCCCGCTACACTCAACAAAATTTAACCAATTTATATGAGATTAAAAATATTTTAAGGAATGAATCTTAAAAGCCAAAGATAAAATTAATTTTTAATTTTATATAGAATTATAGGTTTTGAAAATTCTATTTAAATTATTTATGCTTTTTAAATTATTTAGTCTATAAATAGGATAATTCAAAATGGTTGTGATATTATAATTCAAAATCAACAATTTTCTTTTTTTCGTACTAAAAAAAGTTTTAATTTCAAATTATATATTATTTATTATTATCATATTGAGTGAATATTCCTTACTGATATTCTTTGCATAATCTATAATATAATTTTATTGCATTCAAATATTTAATTTTTTTTTATACTTTTTTATATACTTTTAATAATATTTTTTATTAAATTTATAAATTATACTTGTGAACTTTTATTCACTTTAATGTAATAAATTAATAAATAATATTTCGGACATTTATTTTTATTTCTATTCCTATAATTTTTTCTTATTTATTTTTCTATTTAAGTTTTAATTCAAATTATTTTTCATCATTTGATTATTTTTCCTACTATAGTAAATGTTATTAAAATTTTTTTTGTTACGACTTCAGTAGCGTCAAAGCCCTATGTATTCAACCTCTCACGGGAATAGAGCAAAGGCCCCTATTATGAGATACCGAGTTTATTTTGAATAAATGCTAAAAGTCTATAGGCAGAATTAATTTAAAAAAATAATAGATCATTTTGAAGGGAATTTAATAATTTAAGATATCATTACATAAAAATTTAATTCAAATTCCATTTTTTTTTTTAAATTAAAGAATGTGAAAAAGGAGCAAATCATAAAGTTAAAAAAATGCTCCTAATTTGAGATGCTTCGAGAAATCGATAGTAAAACGAAAAGTATATCAGTATTGCAATTAAAAAACTTTATTTAATGTTTCTAAAATACAAACAAATACAGCGTGCGAAAAATGAGCATGAGATAGATTACATCCTCGTTTTCAAATAGTTTGAATCATGCATCACAGATATAAGCATTTGACGTTCATTCCGGTTGTCTTTTTTTATTATTGTACAATAACATTTATACTTTAGCAACGATTTTCACTAACATTAGACATTTTTTTAACATAGGACCATTAGTTACTTCATATTAGGAACTATAAGGTGATACCCTTGGTATCTCATATTATGATTTCCACACCTTATGATTTTACGATCATCAAATCTAACTTCTGTAATTAAACAATTCAACATATCCCATATTTTTCTATTACCTTACTTTATCATTACATGAAGAATTTATTGCCAAATATTTATTTATTAAATAATAAACAAGGTTTAAATGCTTTCATTTTAATGAAACTTGAAGACATCCAAATTCTAAAATCTTGTTTTACATTGATTACAGGCATGATCTAATAATGAATTATCTACTAAATAGTTTTTTCAATCCAAGAGTAACAAATTAATGATGAAACCAATAGCGTTTATTAGTTTAGCAGAAACGCTGCTATCTCATATTATGCGCTTATCTCATAATAGGCGACTTTCCTCTACTAATTACATACATGTACGACTAAAAACTCTTAAGAGAGAGTCTGGCAAAATAATATTCAAGTTTTGATTGATTCAGCTATTATGTGACAAAATTTGTATCTTTGTTTAACGTTCGGTAAATGACAAGGATGAAATGATCAGTTTGTCCCATCATGGAGGACATTTGCCAGATTCTCCCTAGAAGATTTCTGTAGATGCATTCGGTATTGCAAATCGGAAGCGTCCGTTTGCTCTTTTACCTCGAAAATTGTTGACAACTCGCATCTATCTGCTACATGTCATCTCATCTGCGTTCGGTATTAATATTTCTAGAGCCAATCGAGCTGCTCGATCCACTCCGGATTCAAAAACTGAACTCGCAAAGCGAATACAGATTTTCGCGCTTAAATTAAATTCATAATCTATATATTTATGATAATGTATCTAATTGATTCGTTAACACATATCATTCATCTCTTTTAATACTTCTATTTTACAATAGAAGAATATGTATTTGAACTATTATAATGTCTGAGTTTACAAACGCTCAAACAAATGCTATCAAATAGAAATTGATAGAGTACAACATTATGTATAATATTTAACGAGGAAGGTAAGTTTTTAATTCTTTTCTTCTTTATAAATTTGAAGTTATTTGAAAACAAAGAATTTGCTAGTTAATTTTTAAATCAAAGCTTATGTTGCGCATATAGAATGAAATAAAATCAAACTGCATTAATATTTTAAAGACTAACGAATATAAATCAAGTGATATAATTTATAAATTGCTGAAATTTATTTTGCAATGTAGTATTTTTTTTTTTAAAATACACCTTGCATATGAGTCTGCTACATTCATGTAAGGGAGCCATCCTATGTACATGGAATTGGAACGTCGGAACGGATTTCTTACTAGAAATGAGTTCACTAGCATTCCGTTCCGTAAGAAATTTCTCTACTATATCAGAACTATCAGAATCATGGCCAGAACGGTAGAGACGATACGGAATCAATAGAATGTCATGTCGATTGCGGGCTATCAATCCAGCTATTATT
>NW_017259183.1:2023728-2042187 GCF_001594045.1 Atta colombica | reverse complement strand
ATATATATATATATATATATATATAAAGATAGTCCAACTATAATGCCAATTCTTTAAATAATTCCGATGTCATTCTGAAGTAATTAAAGAACTTCTCACGATCGTCGTTTGCATTTTAAGGATTAAATTGTCACTTGCGCCTCATTCTTTGTGTAAACATTGACTGTATCCAAAATTTTCATTTTCTTGTATATTTTTGCAATAAAACGTTATAAGCGAAATTTCCCCACACTCTTAAATATCAGAATAGTCAACTTGGCACATTTCTTGCCTTTCGCAATAATTTTAACATTAGTAATAATACTATTTCTTCATCCATCGTTGTAGAGGGATACAAAAAAAAAGTTTCTGAATATTCGTTTCAATTTTTAGATTCAACCAACTCAGCTGAACATGCCATTCCGTTCCGTAAAAATTTTCTCTACTCGTCCCATGCAGCCGGAACGCAATGGAATTTTGGTAATAGAATATATCTCACTCTTATACTGATTCTATAAATCGCTAGTCAAAAATCTTATACCATATTCACAGTCAGACCTTATACTTAATAAGATTCCTTACATTTATCTCTAGATGCTCAGCAACTAATGAAATAATTCATAAAATATCTAAGATAAATTTAAGGAAGCCTTAAATATAAGGCCTGACTATGAATACGAGTATTAGTCGTACAAGTTAGCTGTTAGTCAACTTCGATAAGACTAGTCAACATCGATAAGACTTAGGACTACCGATTACCGACTCATTGTAGAATCAGCGTTATAATTCAGTATTTTTGATTATTCAAAGTAATTATAAGATATATTAAGATAATTGCACAAATTATGCACATTACTACTTTAATCGCATTAAAATAACGAAATATCGATTAAATTAAGCAAATTAGCTTGCAATTGAAGCGATATTCCGTCTGTTTCCATTCCGTTCATGGGACGGGTAGAGAAATTTCTTACGGAACGGAATTGTAGTGAACTCAATTTTCTAATAAGAAATCCGTCATTCCGATTCCGTATACGTGAGACGGCACCCTTTACGATCTATTTTTAGTATATAAAATTATTATCAGTTTCTGGTAAAGCGAAAGAAATTTTCAATTAATAAGGTATTTTTTATTTGTTCATAAAAATAAACAATTTCATTTTATAATCTAATCTTAAAAGATAGTTTACAGCTCTATAGTTCGGAATTAATTCTTGGCACTCGGATTGCTCGAAAAGCACGTAATCAAGCTTGCCATCTGCTAGCTCGCATCTCAGATTTACATTGCCGAACGCATCTTATGTAAGATTAATGTCTAAAGCCTGATGTCCACGATGCTAGAAATCGGTCTGAGATCTCGGATAGAGAAAAAAATTAACAAATCACATTCGAACAATTTTATCACATTGGTCAATTCTTTCTTCATCTGAAGTCTCGAACCGATTTTTAGCATCGTGGACAGGCTTAAGATCATAGTAGAAGGAATAATATGGTGTGTGCAATTTGTAAGCGTCTCTCTCTGAGGCCGGTATTCACAGTTGGTTCTTATTTTAAGAACCATCTTAAGTAATGTCTTAAGTCGCTAATACGGCCCTCTGATTGGTTCATGATATCTTAAGACTATACTTAAGACAGTTTTTAAAAATAAGACCGACTATGAATACAGGCCTGAATCTTCGTCTCTGTTTTGAATGTCGATAAGAGATTAATGCCCATTTCCAACAACATAGACTATACACTAACTACACTTAACATTAACTTTAATCTCGGCTCAAATTAAGCCGGAATCACATTATGCATTGAAAATTAAGATTAAAGATTAAAGATTGAAATTTCACCAATGAGGATAAAAAAGGCTCCTTTTGGCTCCTTTTGTTCTGATTAGTCAAACTTCAATTTTTCAATCTTCAATCTCATTTTTCAATGCATGGTCTGATTCCAGCCTTACTCTTTGTTTTTTTCTAATCTTTAGAACTAGAAAAAGACGAAGAGTAAGTTGAACTGAGATTAAAGTTAATCTACATTGGTGGAAACGAGCATAAAGATACATTTTCATGTACTGTTAAAATAAGCAATTGAAGCGACAGATTTGTCACTTGTTATCCAGTAACTGAAATTTAATAGTTTGAACAGTTTCAACTACAAGCGTTAAACGTTTAAATGCTATTGACAGTGCTGACATATTGTATCGACCACCGTTGACTACGATATACATAATCTAATTTATTCTTTTTTTATTGCTGATTCAGATAGAGAGTACGATGTGCAATCAAAATAATCTAATAACTGTTTAATTCAATGTATTAATATCGCAAATACATGAAAAAAAAACATATTGAATCTGTCGCTCAAATATCAAATTTAACGCTTCTTGTCCTTTTTCATGTAAAATTGTTACTCTAATAATTTTGTGATAAAAGTCGTCACGTGATCTTTTTTGTCGCTAAAATAGCCAGTGAGCAGTTCGCGAAAATGCATCTTTATAAAGCTGATTCTATATTAGTTACAAACCGATCGCACGTTTGTTTGCGACAACCAATATGAAGCGTTGATTTCAAAATGCAAGCTTCAGATTGGCTGTCGCAACAAACTTACGATCGGCTTGCAACTAATGTAGAATCAGCTTAAAGCTGCCAATTGTGAGAAATGCTAAATATGGGGTGATATCCATAGTTCGTTTTTATTTTAAAACTATCTTAAATAATGTCTTAAGATGCTAACACAGTCCTCGGATTGACTTATGAAAGCTTAAAATTGTACTTAAGTCTTAAATACAAGAATCGATATACTATGAATACTGGCTTCGCGTCGTAAAATTGATATTTAATCTTTTTTTGTTTAATACAAGAAAAGATTCAGTGTCAATTTTATCTCGCGAAACAGACCAGTATTCATAGTCGATTCTTGCATTTAAGACTGTCTTATAAGTACAATTTTAAGATTTCATAAGTCAATTCGAGGACTGTATTAGCATCTTATATTATTATTTAAGACAGTTTTAAAATAAAAACGGACTATGAATATCATACCATGTTTAGTGTTTCATAATTGGCAGGCTTTTCCCCTGACGCGATATTCATAGACAGAAACGGAGACATCCACCATGGACAACACCCTTGAGCCGAATTGAGAGGGAATCCACTACTCAATGTTACGCGACGAAAATTTAAAACATACTGACTACTCTGGTGGCAAAATGTAACATCTAGTACACTAGGGTATATAGGTCACAGTATATACAGTAGAGCAACTTTGTCGACACCTTTGATGTTAGTGTTGGCCAAAATGGAGTGCGCATGCGCGAAATATGTAAGTTCCCTAGTAATTTAGTTTTTTGAAATTCTTTCTCAGTTACTCTTTACTTTTTTCGCTCTTTTTCTCTCTCTTCTCTCTCTCTCTCTCTAGGTTATTTGCATGTATATCAAATTGTGTGTGTGTGTGTGTGTGTGTGTGTGTGTGTATTTATATATATTATATATATTATATATATTATCTAAATGTAATAAAACTAAAAGAAATAGATTCATAATTGTAAAACAAAAAAAAATACAAAAATAAAAAAATATACAATTATATAAATGTTGTATGATACAAATATTATACTGTAAAAATATTTTAATTAACGACTGCGATATGCGATGCTTATTTTCCTGCTAGATCGTTTGCGTTTAGTAAATTATTAGAATTGCACCACATAGAACGCAGATTTTTCTAGTTAAAACAAAAGCAATTATACGTATCATTCACAGTATTTAAGCGAGACTGAAAAATTGATGTTGCAGATATGTGTGTTGTGTGTGTGATTTCAGTTAATGGTTCACTTCTCATTGCACTGTTGTCTTTTCCGATTTTGTTGCTGATGAGTTTTGTAACAACAATTTTGCTGATGCCAACTATTTGCAAGCTACTAATGACTGTATTGTATTTTATTTTATGTTATGTCTACTATAATTATTGTATCATATTTTATGTCTATTACTCTATTAACATATAATCTTTCTCATAGAGCTTCGCACTAAACTAATTAAACTAAACTAATTATGATTTTCTTTTCTTCTATCTCTTTCTCTAATTCGTATTTCAACTACTCGAACATTTAAATGGTCCTGAAAAAGAGAACGGAAAAAGAAAGAAATGAGATAGAAGTTTAGATAGCGTTGAGCCTTGCGCACATTAGAAAGAATAAGGAATTAGGAATAAAAAATGATTTTAACTTATCAGAAATCGGATACATCAGAATATATTTCTGATAAGCTAAAATCGTTTATTCTTTACTCCCAATTAGGAATATATATTGTACTGCGACATATCCATATATAGTTATAGCTATAAAGCCTTAAACACAAGTGTGAAGGAATACCGATAGCGATAGGAATAACATGATTTCAATCTATCAAAAATCAGATACACTGGAATGTACACTTTCTGATAGGTTGAAATCGCGTTTCTATCGCTACCGCTATTCGTATTGTGTTTAAAGCTTAAGTCATACTATTGTATTGTAATGTAATATATAGTATAGTATATGCAATGGTCAGGCTGTAATATGTAGATAATAGATATTATATTTGTATTATTGTGCGTAGGGTCTTACTGAGCAACTTATTTATTTCACGCACTTCATTTTGGCCAACATAAAATCAGAAGAGTTGTGCTATACTGTGCTAAAGTCATAAATGTACTAAAAAATGTATTAAACAAAAAAAGCATGAAATAAAATAGGTATAAATATATACTTATTATTAATTTAAATATGTACTTACATATGTACATACATATTTCAATCTGTATATAAATATGTATTTTATTTATAATTTGATTTACATTTTAATATAATTAATAATATTGTTTTATAAAGTTTAATTTTTCTTTAGCTTATAAAAAGAGTTTTTATTACATACATACACGTATATACACACACACACACACACACACACACACACATATATTAATACTCGTTTACTAATAAATTTATCATAATATAATATTGATATAATATAATATTGATTGCAACTGAAAATAGCTTTTTAAAATAAAATAAAAAAACCTGATTAATGTATTGCAACAGACAGTAGCCTCTTAAAATAAAGATTTAAATTATATTAATTACATGCAGTCATTGTCTGTATTACGTATACAAACAAAACTATTTTAATATCTCATCATAATCATTTTCATTTATGAATAATCATTGTTATTTATGAAAGTATGTCTTGAAAATTTCAATAATTCTTGTGAAGGCTCCCATGTATAACATTGTTTAAGATTTTTTTTGCAAAAGAGCACAACATGATTGTATATGCAATCTATTTTTGAGTTAAGTTTTTATTAGATTAAGATTAAAAAAAATATGCTCTGTATTATTGCATTACTATGAAGTAGAGACAATATAGCAAATTTGAATAATTTTTTTTGGGAAAACCATTTCATTTCCTATTTTTATTGAACCTACTTCTACCCAAAATTATTCAAGTTCTTCAAAATGTAACAATTTTTTTTTGTATTCTGTAATAATCTCCACTCTAAATTAAGAGCTTCCAAATCATATAATGTAACGCAATTAGAAATTGTTTAACGAGAGGAACAATTGATATATGATTTCTGCTTAAAACGATTTATTGGATCAAGTTCTGAAAATGTAATAGATTTAAGGCATTTCGTAATGACATACTAAAATAGATCAAAATGTAATAAAAAAATACATATGTAAAAACGGCAATACTGTCGCTACTGGAATAATTTAGATGCCATGTTTAGAAAGTTAGCTGTGCCAATTGTTGTACACGAAGTAACCTCATACTTTATGCAGTTGTATGTATGAGCTACATATTTTTTGTTGTTTCTTCGATCTGTACATATTTGTAATTGTGAGATAAATCTTTTGTATTCAAACAACTTTTAAAGGAATCACGTAAGTGAGGTAAGGTTGATATTGCAAATGGCGTCAAAATATGTAGGTTAGTGTCTAAAATACAAAGTCCAGCGATCTCGTAGATTTCTTTTTATTAAATCAAAATCCTCTAAAAATGGCGGAATCACTACACAAGTTTTTCACAATTTTTGAAAAGATAATGCAATATATTACTTGTCTTCCATGAACATTTTATTGGAATGTTTTATTACGCAACAGTATGACATTGTATATCCTGTAAAAATAGAGAATTATTGTCATAGTACTTTTATACTCATAAATACTATCCATATTATTATTCTATTTTTTATATTTATAACATTAATTTTTTGTTAGAACGTGAATACATTTTATGCGTATTTTTCTTACCGTACAATTTTGGTATTTTGTATTTTTTATAATACTATAGTATTTTGCTTTATTTACTTACTTATGCTATTTATAACCTCTATCGGACTTATGCCCGTATTCATAGTCAGACCTTGTACTTAAGAATTCCTTAAATTTATCTTCAGATCTACGAATTATTTCATTGGCTACTGAGCAACTAAAGAAAATATAAGGCCTGATTAGGAATACGATCATTTTTCTCTCTTTCATTTTTGCATATTTGCACTTAATGCAAATGCGATAGAAACGCGTAGATGTGTCCATTTTGAGGGAGATTGCCGGACTCTGTATTTTAGGGACACTAGTGCAGTTTATTCCTCAGTGGATTCCCTCTCAATTCGACTCAGTTCCACTTTTTCTGTTCGTTATCAAATTGAACCTCTTTCTCTTTAGCCTAGTTTCCGAGGATTTAAACTGGATCAGAATGTAAGAACCAATCTATAATCGAGCATTCCCCTGTCGTTCGGCTGTAACAGGGGAATACTTGACTGTAATTGGTTGGTTCTTACATTCAGGGAATCGATTCTGTATCTTGAAACGAGGAAGTCGATTCTGTATCTTCAAACAAGTTTACAAAGTGAGCAAATTTACTAGATGTTTGAAATTCAAACCAATGAAATTCAAAATCAGTATTCTAATAAATTCGTTCACTTTTGTAATTTTCACCTCATTTCAAGTTACAGAATTCCGAGGAAAATTATAAAAGTGAGCAACTAATAATTTCATTGGTCAACATCTAGTAAATTTGCTCATTTTTGTAATTTTCTGTATCTTGTTTGAAGATACAGAATCGATCCTCTGATCCGATTTAAATCCTCGATAAAAACTAGGCCAGTGCATCAGTTTTCCTAGTAATGCTATCAACAAATACTATCAAAGTTAATCGGCGGATAAAGTAACTGGTGTTGATGAAACTAGCCCTGAATACCGGCTTATGTCTATGGAATTTTGAAATACAGCTTCAAGCCTATTTGATCTTGTCGATGGCCGAACAAACGGCTACTGAACGATTTACGTAGCAATGAGCGTCACTTCCTGTGAGGGCGTTAAAAGCGGAAGTGAAATGCCCATCATATCTGGTATCGGCCATCTTGTCTTGGACCTTCCGCTCGCTGTCGTTGTCGTGTAACGAACAATTCTTTCGGTGTTAATCTGGATCGTAATTCGCTCTCATTTCAAGTGCTTGTCGTCTGTACGTTGTAGCTTGTAGCCGATAGCTCAGTACCAAGAACCGTCCGTAATTCACGTCCGTAATCTCTCTTCTCTTGTCCGCAAGCAGCGTGAAACTTCGTGGTCTGCTAATGCGTGGCGTTTCAGAGAGCTCTCCGACTCGCGTAATGGCGGAGGATTTGGATGTCGAGGCAATGCTGGAGGCGCCGTACAAGAAAGGGGTAAGCCTTGTTTTTCTGTTAACTTTATATTGATTTCATTTTTTTTATTTTCCTTTTTTTTTCTCTCTATCTCTTTCTCTCATTTGATCTCTGGATCGCCGCCGTTTCCGTCTCGTTCACGCTCGTGCTTCGCATTGTAAGTACTGGATAGCGAGACGTGTCTCCTTTTCTCTCTTTTTTTTATTTTTTTTTCTAATATGTGCACTCGCTGTCTTATGAGAGAAAGGGAACTTACCACTCTCCTCCATCCCGTTATCTCGCTCTATTATTTTATGTATATTCTCTATTTCTCTGTGTGATATATGGATAGTTTTATATACAAATATATATATATGTAGACAAAGTACGCCCTTGTCTCTGATATACCAACTATTGATCAACACCTCCGTTTTCTGTACTTATAGATGGTACGTTACATGTACCCTCGCGCTCATAGGATGTGCGCCAGCGAGTTCCTTGCACATGAAACTACGAGGTATTAAGAAACAGCAATCATCTAACATCATTCTCTACTTTTTTTTCCTGTCTCTTTCCTTCTTTCTAGTCACTCCGTTTTTTTATATTTTTTTATATTTTTTTCTTACAAAGGTATAAGGTTTCATAAAATTAAAATGGAGATTACACGCGTTGCTGTCGTGGCGGTACACTGTTGAATGGAGGCGATTCCGACAGTAATAATGATAACTCGTGGTAATCCATGGGAAGCTTCATGCTGTTTGTGCACGTGGTAACAACATCGGTACTGTTAGAAAAGAAAGAATCCCCCAGAGATTTTTGCGCCATAAGCTTACGCGAATAAAAGTTGAATGAATGTGTAAATGAATGAATAAATGCAAGCGTGTGTGATTGAAAATTTGCCAAAGCATATGTACCGAAGGATCTTTGGTCCTTGGGCATGAATTTTGTACTTATGAGTTTAAGAATCTATCTCGAATATATAAGGATTCATGAATTTGTGATTGAACTCCTGTTTTAAGCATATCATGCGAGTAAAAAATGGATATAAACGATGTAAAGTTGATCTGGTAAAATGCTTGCATTTATTGGATGAATGAAATTATTCTTGCATTTTTTGGTGCAATATAATACTCCTTGAATAACGGAATGTTTTAAAAAGATAAAATTTATCTTATCTTTAAAACATGTTATATAAGAAATAGAAGGATATTTCATGTTTAATAACACTGATAATATTTGGATAATATTTGAAAATAGTTTTAAGAAATTTTTTTTCTATATTCAAGTGGTCTTATATATCTTTATTATATTTTGATTTCTTATGTTTAATATAAATTGTTGTAATTATTTATTTTATTTTTGCATAATTATCTTATGTAAAGATTAAACATTTAATTAAAACATTATCAGACACAAGTAGAGCTTGTTGAGTAAACTTTGCTGTGATTTATAAGTTTAAAATATTTGCAATGTTACTTTCGTTTATTTTCACTAATTCACTATTATGTTACTTATTGCTTGACTTCTCTCCATTTGTACAAAACCTAAAGTATTTTCTTTGTTTTTATTGCAAAGCTGTAAAATGCAAATACGGTCACATTAAAATATCGTTGCCAGATGTTTTGCTAAGGAAAACACATTTTACTTATGATGAACGAGCTCATTTTACAAAATATCTAAACCTTGCCTATTGTTTTTGTACAATTTGTAATGATAGCAATTTCCCTTCTAGGTAGTGACATCATCAGGTATTACAACACTTAATTGCAGTGCGACAGAAGACACGTCAGGCTTCCGAAATTCTTACCTTGCTCTTAGCGTATTATTCTCTATTAAATCTCTATTTAATGTTCCCAAATTGTTTACAAAGTGCGTATCCATCTTATTAATCAGTTCTGAATCTTTCTGAAGTAGCTTGGATATATGAGTTATATATCTATGTCTACACGTAGAAAATTTCAATTTTTTACAATACAATATGTATAAACAAATGATAAATATTTAATGTGCAGTAATTTGATAACAATGTATTAAAAGTTTTTATGTAATGATATTATGTATCTATGTGTCATTTTTTATAAAATCGGTTTGTCTTTTAGAAATCGGATAGGAACTTTGTAAACATCCTGTTTTATGTTTCGAGTTTGCAAATGATCACGTAAAAGTATAATAAATTGGCTTACAAAATAAAATATTTAAATTAATTTAAGAAAATGTTTCAAGAATTTGCTTATGTTCTCCATCAGAATACTTCGTGTGTGTTCAGGGAAATGTTATTAACATTACATGTCATTCTATCCTTGTTTTATATTCAATGAACGATGGAGATAAAATGATCCAAATAACGCTAATAGCCGAATACAAAGAGTCCCCGAACGCAGCCTTTGTATTATAAATAAAATTAAAATTTTAAATGAATCATTGTCGGGATTGTAAAAGAAAAAAATATCCGTTGCTTATATTCTGTTATGTATTATATTCTGTATGTAATTGTCCTTGAATTACATTTATTACAAAAATGAAAGAAACATTTTCTGGACTCAGCCGGATCGCGGATTTATGCGGGTCAATCTTTTGTTCATATCAAAAGAAGGGGAAGGGGGGAAAAGAACGGCGGTGTAAAATCGATCCCTGATTAACGAGAGACACACTCCCTAATCGGCAAGTACGCGCTGGTAATCGTAGGCTAGCGATTAGGAGTGCTCGCTCGCATCTCTCGCATCTCTCTTTACAACCTTTTTGAAATCGTGCTGTCTTTGATGAGGGCTCTCTTTTGCAGAAGAAAAAGGATGTGTGGTTGGCCATTGGTAGTTTAAACACCAAGGCATGCTCAACCCAAGATTGCAATGCTTTCCTAATACCCGATAAAGCGATTGGTAAGTTTGAGCCAGGTGCATGCGACCGTGTCGCATCGCTATGCTCGCCCCGTCTGTCTTTCTCTCTCTCTTTCTCTTTTTTACACGCTCTCTCTCTCTCTCTCTCTCTCTCTCTCTCTCTCTCTTACGCTCGCTTTCTCTTCTCTTCTTGTACCTTCCCCTCCCTCAGCGCTCTCGGAGACCCATAGAATTCTGGAAATAAAATGAACAGAAAAGATGAGAAAGAGCACGAGAATTGACGCCGACGTCTGTCTCTGTCATCCAGCATAAAAAAAAGCATTGCTTTTCCGCAGCAAGGGAAGGTTGCTACCATAGTACTGACAGGCGATACGAAAAAGAAAACATTAATTCGTAATTCTCGTTAAATTTGACATTTGACAAGAAAACAATAAATATAAATGAGAAAATATAAAGATATATATAATGTTATTATTATATTTATACATATTTATAGTGAAAAAACTGTCATTATGAAATTTACTAACGTTTTACGATTTGCTTTTTGTCCCCTTGTTCGCGCGTCCCTGCCACATCGGCTGGCTGGCATGGCATTCAACTGTTTGCTGTTCGTAGGAGCAGGACTCCTCTTCCAAAGACAAGTCCTCCAAGGAGAATGGGTCTAGTCGCAAATCATCTGGGTGAGTAGAAACTTTTCTTGCATTACTTGGCTATATTAAAAATTAAGTGGAGACTGTAGATGAGGATTTAATTGCACGATCCTTGTATCTAACTTTAAAATTAAGAAAGAACTAGGTAATTCTGCATTAAAGCTTATTTGGAGATCTTGTTAAAAGATGTCGACTTGCTATTTTATTTTTTTCTCTCTGTTTTGAGACTTGGATCACTTTCAAAATGAACGATTTTTTTTTATGAATCAGTACATCTGAATCATAGCGTTGACTATATGACGCGTTAGTAATAAAGGGTCAATGATAATAGAATAATGTTAATTATGAATAAAAGAACTTCTCAGTTTTCTAATTTATTTGAAAATTTACTTGAATAAGGAACGAAAAAATTTGGGCTGTGAAAAATTATTTCGCTCAATTTTTTTTATATTTTTCTGCGTGTACTTGCAACGCGAAATAATTGTTACGACTGCATAGGTTGTTAAAATTTTCGAAAAGTTTATTGTGACTATTATTTGAATATTATGTCGTTAATCCTGATACACCGTCAGTACACTGTCGATTCAAATTAGAAAATAAAAAAAGGCTATATCGTTATTTCCCGCAACGCCTTCATATCTTTACGCCATAATTGAAGCAGTATTAGACACTTGCTTAACAGACCCATCTGAAGATTTATTCTCTTTGTTATAGACCCCATACAATTAGTAAATGCCGGTTAATTTCATAATTCCAAAGGTTAAACCCGATGATGGTAAGTATATAGGAAGAATATCTGTACTACAGATTCTCCTTTCGCGAAATCGATATGTATCCTTATAACTCTAAATAAAAAAAGATGAAAATCGTATAATAAAATCGTATAAAATTACGAAGTTGCATTATGCTGTCTTAATAATCGAGTTATAGAAAACTCGATATTAAAAAATAATAAAAAAATTCGATAATGTAATTTTCTTTTTACAACTGAATCGAATGCTGTAGAATTAAGAATGCATTTTCCAGCATCTCAGTGTACTCATGTTGTGTTTTACCATTACATATATTTATTTAAATTACTTATTAAAAAAATGTTATATTTTTTTTCTTTGACCGAAGCATTTAATGATCCCATACATATAATAATATACTTCTACAATGATTATAAAATATCGATACAGATGTTAGAGTTCATTAAAGATTAGAATTTTGTATATGTAGGGATTTCCAATAGAATAATTTAAGTCTTCGATCTTGATAATTTTACAATTTTAATGGGGTTTTTTCTTTTTTTTCTTTTTTTTCCTTTTTTTCTTTTCTTTCTTTTTTTTTTGAGTCTTAAATGTTTTAGCTTTGAAATGGAAACATTCCTTTTCGTTTAATACAAGCTGAGTACATTTAAAAATTAAAATATCTTCAAAACATCTTTAATATACTACATATGTAAAAATATATATGTAAAAATATATATGAAATAGCGATTTCATATACGCGTGATTACCTTGATTTCCACATCTTGATACTTAAAAAGTTCACCTTGATTTCCACATCTTGATACTTAAAAAGTTCACCTTGATTATTTAAAGGAATATTCAATTCATTTTATTTCGAGTGAACCTTTTTAATTGAAGTATTTTTCTTTCGTAGGAAGAGCAAACATCGTTCGCGTTCACGTTCACGATCCAGAGATCGCGATCGCCGAGACAAAGATCGACGGGATCGCGAGAGAGACAGAGACCGGGATCGCGATCGGGACAGAGATCGCGATCGCGATCGTGACCGTCGGCGCAGATCCAGATCGCGCGAAAGACGGGATCGGGAAAGGGATCGTGACAGCGATCGGGACAGGGACAGGCGAGACAGAGATCGGGATAGAGACAGAAGGAGGAAGAGATCGCTGACACCGCTAACCTTACCTAGAGCCCGACCGCCATTTGGTAAAGGTCACAGCCCATTAGGAATGTAAGTATCTACTATATTTGTAAGACTTTCATACTAATCTAAATAGTAGATTCTAGTAGTAAAATCTAATTAGATTTTTTATTTTTTGTGACGTCGAAATTAAATGAAGAGTGTTACTGCTATGTATCAAAATGTTAATTTATTCTATGAGACTGCTATTCTTTCATATAAAATTAATAAAATTAAAATGTTTAATTTTACTTAAATATTAATTAATTTTTTACGTAATTTTTTTACAACAAAAACTATATACATTTATATAAATTTTAGATTTGTTTCATATAATAAATGTAAAAACAGCAGAATAATTAAATATAAAAGTAAATTTTTTTGTGATTATAGTATAATTCTAGAGTGAAATATAAAAATAAAAATTTAATTTGAATCAATGGGAGATATTAATCATAAGTTGTATATTAATAGCGTTTTCTCTTGGGATACACTGAGTATAACTTCGCAACTATACCAGTTGCACGTAAGTGCTGCATCAATGCTGCACTACACAAGTGAACACATACTATGGTGTACTTCATGCTATCGTGTTTAATTCTGCTGGTTGACTTCCATTTTCAAATTTTTAATGTTACACTGGCTTTACACCGTCTCTTTGAGATTGTGTAGCAAAACCCTACTTCGTGCATAAAATTTGCACTACACTTTAGCCACGTTACACTGAATGAATTTGCCTATTACCAGCCAAGAAAACATGTTACACTGTCTGAATGTTGCACTGGTAGGCGATAGTGCAGCCAAGAGAAAACTCTATAAAATTTATGTAATCGCTTAGGAATTAAGCAATATAAGATATTTATTTTTATTTTCTTACGTATAGTCATATACCTTTTAAAATGCATAATTGACTAGACCCAGTCATGGAATTGCAATCTGTGATTTTGGGGGATATATTTATGCTAGATCAATATGAATATTAAATTTGGATTTGTTATTACTGCTTGTTATTATTGCATTTAGTAACAAAAATTAATGTACAACAATATCAAACGTAGAAATTAGAATTAAAAAAATTTTTAATGTACTCTGTCTTTTTAATATTTACTGATTATAACATTTGCCTTTAGAAACGATGAATTGACACCAGAGGAACGAGATGCTCGGACTGTCTTTTGTATGCAGTTAAGTCAACGAATTCGTGCGCGTGATTTAGAAGAATTCTTTTCAAGCGTTGGCAAGGTACAAGATGTCAGACTTATCACATGCAACAAAACTCGAAGATTCAAAGGTATTGCCTATGTGGAATTCAAAGATCCAGAAAGTGTGACACTTGTGAGTATATTAATTGTTATATAATTGGAGATAACAACGTTTCCTGAAGATTTTTCTTATTTAGAAAAATATTGTTTTATACTGAATATATTTCCTTAATTTTATTACTTTATAGGCTCTTGGTTTGTCTGGTCAAAAGCTTCTTGGAGTGCCTATTGTAGTACAGCATACACAGGCTGAGAAGAATCGTATGGGTAATTCAATGCCAAACCTAATGCCTAAGGGACAAACAGGACCCATGCGATTATATGTAGGATCCTTGCATTTTAATATCACAGAAGATATGCTTCGTGGGATCTTCGAACCATTTGGAAAGATTGACAACATACAGTTGATTATGGATCCTGAAACAGGGCGCAGCAAGGGTTACGGTTTCTTGACTGTAAGCTTTTATAGCATTATACACAAATGTTTCTTATTAAATATATTGTATCAAGATATTTATTTATATAATTGAATTAAGTGATTATAACTAGTTGACATCTTTAAGATCGTTATATTTACATGAAACTCAAGATTATTATTTTTTTTAGTTCAGAAATGCAGACGACGCAAAAAAAGCATTGGAACAACTAAATGGATTCGAGCTCGCTGGTAGACCTATGAAAGTTGGGAATGTAACGGAACGAACTGATCTGATTCAAGGACCTTCTCTACTTGATACTGATGAGTTAGATCGTAGTGGAATTGACCTCGGAGCAACTGGAAGGTACGTAAATAACAAGAAAAATTTAAAGGAAAAAATAAATATGCGAATTAAGATCACGTTTCATTAAAAAATGTGAATAATATTATTTTTGCAGATTACAACTGATGTTCAAATTGGCGGAAGGTACCGGTCTGGAAATTCCTCCCGCTGCAGCAAACGCTTTAAATATGGCACCAGTAATGGCGCAGCCGCAACCACCACCTCAAGCCGCGCCTCCCATTGCGACACAGTGTTTCATGTTATCCAACATGTTCGATCCGCAAAAGTAAGTCACATATTTCCTTATATCAAATAAATATTTTCTTTGTACATTGCATATTTGTAGACCTAGTGTTACGTATATCATACTTTCACTAGGGGGAATATATATGCTAAATAAAAAATGTTATCATAATTCATAGCATATATACAAGCAGTGATATGCAAAACAAAATGATAACATGATAAACTTATTGTAAAAACATCTTTTAAAGCAATAGTCTAATTATTACAGATGTAAGACTTAAAATTTTTTTATGAATTTAATCGAATTTCATTTCTTTATTTGAATCCACAGTTTGAATCGAATCGAAAAAAATTTATATGGATCGAATCGAATTAAATCTAATCATTGGAATTAAAAATTAATGAACAATTATTATAAATATCATTTCGTAAGTTGCTGATTACGTGATTTAAATTGATTCTTAATGTTCGAATAAATCCAATTTTCAGCGTCATACTAAGCATCAAATTAAAACTAATTATGCTGACACTGCTTTTCAGTGTCTCGTGATACCTTCAATATCTATGAAAAATAGACTTAATAATACCTTTTACTTCAATAATATGGGTATTCTGTTTTAGTTATTAGCGATATATATGATTTTAATACATGTGATTTGTATTCGATTCTTTTAAATTTGAAATTTTCGGACAATTTGGATTTGAATCGCAGCGATTCAAATCCGAATCGAATCTGATTCGATTCGATTCATATTCAAATAATTCGTACATCTCTATTAATCATCACATATTAATCTTATTAATTAAACAATTTAATTATATAAGCTCTAATAATATTTAAATTAAAAAGTCATTTAATCAATTGTAATATATAATAAATCACATTCCGCAAGATATCCTTGACTTTTAAAGATTTTTTAATTTAAATCTTAATTAAAAAATATTGTTCCTAACTTTAAAAAAATTTTCTTACAGTTATAATTGAAATAAATCAGAAATTGTAATTTGTAACATTATTGTTTCTAGTGAGACGAATCCTAACTGGGCAAAAGAGATCCGCGATGATGTGATTGAGGAATGTAACAAGCACGGTGGCGTTCTGCACGTATATGTGGACCAAGCATCACCACAAGGCAATGTTTACGTAAAGTGCCCGTCAATCGCGACTGCCGTGGCGGCTGTGAACTCGCTGCATGGTCGATGGTTTGCCGGCCGCGTTATAACCGCAGCTTATGTGCCGGTAGTGAATTATCATTCATTATTTCCCGATGCAATGACCGCGTTACAATTATTGGTGCCGAGCGCGCCGCGAAGAGGAATGTGATGATCTTGAACAAGCAAGCGAGCGAGTGAGCAACAATCGTCGTCTACTAATATGTAAAATCCTTGCATAATATTGCGTTCTTCTCTTTTATGTACTCTTGTTGCTGTCTGGTGAAATCGCATTTTTAATCCGTTAATAAGAAAGGATGCACCCTGAACAACAGGTTTCAACGACTGTATGTTGTCATGATTCATGAATTCATTTATTGTAAACGTACGAAGTTCGATTCGTTTCGCAGCAAATGTATTGTTCACATGAGTTTTGATGGTATCATTTGTGATGATCGAAAATTGTACGAACTTGTTTGACATCTTGCATTTGGCTGTTCAGACACATGTGAATTAAAGAATTTATAGACCCCAAAATATTTGATTTTTAAGTCACGTTGTATATATATTTATATTATTTCATATTTTTTTATTTAGTTTCTCCTTGTACGAAGTAATGTAATATGAAACAAATACTGATTGTTCTGATTAATTTTTTTGTATACTGTAATGAATATATATAAAAAAATTACAAAATTAATATTTTTTTTTGTTTTGAAAGGGGCACAAATTTTGAAATCAATTTTTTCTTCGCCAAAAAATCTACTTTAAGATATATCGCGAAATAGCTAAATGGTTTGTGACTAAAAAGCACAAGAAAATTAAATTGGATTGTATTAACAATCAATAAAATAACTTTGTTTTTGTATGGGAACAATCGTGTTTGTTTTTTTAATTACAGACACCTGAGTGTTCATTGACGCGGCGCAATGTTTCATTTTATGTATATCAATGTGTTATATTCGCGATTGAAATAGCATAACGTATTTTTAAATATTTTAATGAGATATTCAGTCGATCGTTCATAATAGTCACTTTGAATGAAGAAGGGAAAAGGATATGCACCTAATCCTTTTATTCCTAATATAGTTCATGTATTAAGTTTATAATATATAAGACATTTAAATATTAAAGAATAAAAATATCTTGTCAATTTTTTATCACCTAATTAATTTTATCTAATTTCTATTACTATTTTTTTATTTTATATTCTTCCTAACTTATATTTACAACTTCAATAATTTAATTTCATTAAATTAAAAGAAAAAATATATCTAATTTGAATCTTTCTATTTTCAGTTTATTTAAGAGTATAAAAAATAATTCCCATAATTATGTATTATATATTTATTATATATTTATATTTGGGAAGGAAAGGATTAAGGTATGTTTGTAATGATTATAACACAACTTAGAGAATTACTTTAGATACACTTTAGATTTGTTACATTTATACGGAGGCAGAAGCAAAGTGTGTGATAAAAAGGAGGTCTGCAGGTATTAGAAATTTTCTATTCGGATAGTTATTTCGCGATAAAGTACTCTTCTACAATTTATATGATATTACATTAGAATAAGACACGATTAGCATTTTAACAAACAAATGCAGTTGTGTTATGTGATCAATATATATAAAATATGTAATTCTCACACTATATAAAATTTTACTCTCTTCAACTGGTAAAATACAATAAAATTTTTAGTGTCGAGATATTCTACACCAGTTATTGCATCGAAAAATGGACCAATTAAAGTAGATAAATTTCATTTTTCAAACCGTAGGTAAATTGAGTAATTTACTCTTATATTAAAAAACGTCGAAGTTGAACATCTAATGAAGTTAAAGTAGAAAATTAAATGATTGATTAAAAAATAAAAATATAAAATTTTGCATAATTATTTGCATTTATATAATTATACTTATATACTTCGAATTATTAAACAATTGCGTTGAAATCTAAGATTGTACAAGAAATATCAGAATTTAGATCTTTGATATTTTGAAATAAGATTA
>NW_017259183.1:2014429-2019429 GCF_001594045.1 Atta colombica | reverse complement strand
CTACAGAAAAAAATTTTTATTTCTCTCAGATATTTTTTTTTAAAGTTTATTTCTGGAAATATTAATTCTTTAGATTTCAATACTTAATTTGTTTAAAATTTGTATGAAAAATTCTATTTTGGATTTTTATTTTGTTTAGAAAAATTTTTTTGTAATATACTTATAGTTATTCTATATTAAAAATAATATTATAATATAAAATATAACAATAAATGGAAATCTAATAATAAGGAAAAGGAAAAAAAAACAAGAAGAAAACTCACTTTTTTGTTTACAACTTTGCAAACGTTGATATCGACTCTTTTAAGAAAATTGTTCACTCTTTCCGTAGTTTGTCTGGAAAAGTTAAACTGACGGTCGATCTTCGTCATCTTGTCCACATAACGAAATGAGATATCAAACATATCATTGCCTTTATCATAACGGAGAAATGCCTCGTTCATCTTTAGTAGTTTCGCCTGAAAATGCTTACTGCGATACGATGTAAGGATTGGTGAAATTAGATGAAATCTGTGCACAAGCAATTTAGCCGCGAATGTATTTCGCATTATAACCAATTGTGATTCATTCGGCTCGGAAATATATACAGATTTTTGGGACAGAAAATTAGACACTAAAAAATATTTTTAATTAAATTAAATTATTTAAATCGTTATTTAAATAAAGCATTAATCAAATCAGAGCATGCGTAAAGTAATTCAAGAAAATGTTTTTGAGGTTATAAATACCTTCGCGGTGTTCTACACGTGCGATAACCACGTAAATAAATCTAACGTAACTTCGACGAAGATACTCCGCTGTTACATTTCGGAGCAATTTTTGAGGTTTATCGATGACTTGATAATCAGCTGCGTCAATCGACCGGTATTACAAGTCAGTAAAATCAGTTTTGTATCGATAGATATTTGTAAAGATTATGTTAATTTTAGGTAAGTTAGATGGCGCCATAAGCACCATTATTGTAAAGTCACTAGATAACAAAGTACCGCGAATTGCCATCATTTTGGCTTCGTGATGCGTTATTCAAAATTTAACTATATTATATATTATATTAACTATATTATATGTTTAACTATATTATATTATAAGGAGAAATAAACCTCACAAATAAAAAATTATATCTTACAGATTATAGTCCTTTCCAACAATGTTTCTTTTGTCAATTAATTGAAGCTATTCTTCATGTCTATCGCCTATTATTGTCACGCGAAATAAATGGAAACCTCTTTCGCTGCGATTTTTGCAATTCTCAACATAGCAATCGGGCATTTTCGACGTTTTCTAATCAGTTCTAAATTTACACAAAGTCACAAACACATATAAAGTTATAACAGAATCAGGTTAGGATTGTATTTCAACTCATTACTTTGCTCAATAAACGAGAATGGATTAAAATGGATTGAAATTTTTTTCTATCTGAATGCGTATTTTAAATAACGAATACTTTTTTTGGATTTAATTGGATTCAATTGGATTCAATTAGATTCAATTGGATGTAAAACTGCATTTCTTATTCAAAATTTTGATTTGAACAATATTCACAATGCACATAGAAGAAGCTAATATTATTTTTAGATTGAAAGGTATAGAAATATGCTCCATGCAATTCCTATAAATGATTAAAAATGCATTCAGGATTGAAAAGCATTCATTTTAACATTCATGAATCAATATTTCTGAAAATCTGAATCCATTTCAATTCATTTCAATCCATTCTCGTTTGCTGAGTGTGTAGAAAATTACATGAAATGCACTATCTGAACTATTCGACGCCATTTTGGCTCCAAATGCTAATTCAATGAATTTTCCTATCGCGATACTTTGTTATTTAGTGACATTATTGGATAATAAATTTTCTGGATAATAAAAATAAAAAATAAAATCGAAACTTTACATTATTGTTAGATTTTTTAGTTTTAAATTTTTTGTTAATATATCTAATTAATTCATAAACTTTCCTCTGACAGGAAAGATAGGTAAGAATAGGTAAAAATAATTTAGACATATGATGTCTAAATTATTTTTTTTTAATAAAAAAAAGGCTCTTTCTTAAAGTAATTAAAAAGGTTATGATAAATAATTAAAAAAAAATTGTAAAAAAATTAATGTTATGTAAATTTGAAACTGGATCGGAACTGGACCTGTTTACCAGAGCGTCATGGAATTTTTAAATTAAACATTTAAAATTGATATATCTCTGTTTCATATATGATTGGATTATATTTAGAATACAAGTCTTCTTATCAAAATACATTTTATCAGTATATTATATGTTAATGTATTTCCCATTAATTAAAAAAACTGAATGTTAAATTTTACTTTTCTATATTTATATATTTTAATAAAAAATATTGGATCTGTATAATCAGTTAACTAATACTTAATAGTGTTTGTTTTATTAATGGATAATATAAAAGATCTATTTCTTAATAGGAAGGAAGAAAATAATATTACAGATTTAAATTTAATTAAATTGCTAAAGTGATGTGAAAAGTAAAGAAAAAGATATATATATAATTAATTCTCACGAAATTATATTCTATAATTAATTTCAATTTTATATGTTAAGTGGATAATATAATTTATTTATTTGTTCCCTAATTTTTTTCTTTGTATTTCTCTTCTTTTATATCTTGGCTATTTTTTTAATTGTGTTTCTTCACGATGTGTCTCTTCCGATTTTACTTCCAAATTTTTTTCTGATTTTGTTTCTTCATGTTCTTGCGATTTCGTTTCTTCGTATTCTTCTGATTTAGTTCCCTTATATTTTTCTGATTTCGTTTCTTCGCTTTTTTCTGATTTCGCTTCCTCAACTTGTTCTGATTTCGTTTCTCTGTATTCTGCTTGAATGTTTTCTTTCTCAGACTTTTCTGATTTTGTTTCTTCACGATTCTCTGTTTTTATTTCTTCGCGATTCTGTGATTTTGTTTCTTCACGATTCTCTATTTTTATTTCTTCGCGATTCTGTGACTTTGTTTCTTCACGATTCTCCGTTTTTATTTCTTCGCGATTCTGTGACTTTGTTTCTTCATAGTTCTCTGATTTTGTTTCTTCATAATTTTCTAATTTTATTTCTTTGCAATTCTTTGATTTTGTTTTCTCCTGTTTTTTAAATTTCGTCTCTTCGCGTTTTTTAAATTTTGTATCACTATGTTTTGCAAATATCGTCTCTTCAATTTTAGGAATCTGAGCAGACTTCTTTTGAAACTCTTCTCTCTTTTTATCTTTCAATCGCTCTTCTCTTATTGGATATTTAACAGTCACACATTTTGGTACTTTTCTCTTAATCATCTGTAAATTTTCTAATTTAATAATCACACTATCGATAATTTTATAATAATTATTTACCTTACGGGGTAATATCTTTTTGCTTGCAAATCTTTTAGTAGTTACAGTCTTATCCCAAATTATTTTTTCCTGCCACCAAATTCGTTGATATTCATTTGAGAGTAGTTGTTCTATGCAAGGTCTTTTCTCTCTATATGTATGCAAATTGCAAATAAAAATATTATTTATAACAGTATTATATTAATATAATGTATTCGATTTTTTTAAATATACCTAACAATAAAAATTAAAATTAAAATCAATTAAAATAAAAATCAATATAGAATATATATGTATAAATATAATAATAAATTATCCATCTGATTATACATTGTCTATATCATTTAATTATATGAAAAAATGCAATTTCAAGTTGAAAGATAATTTTTCGGTCGCTATTAAATGTGATAATTTTTCTGGTCGCTATTAAATTAATTATAATTCATAGACTTTTCATAATACTTTTCATAAGACGGCACGAACGCTCTCGTTGTTGTATAACTCGAAGACACAATGTTGTCCGGTGTTTTGCGCGGTACTGCAGGCGTCCATGCTTTTAAACGTATATCCGTTGCATTCATATGGATGACCCGAGGGTGCCTTTGAATATACTATCCTGCGTCGGTTATTAACGGTTCGCCGCGATTTCTTCTCAGATTTGGCGAGTTCTCGCGAAGGTTATCGCGGAAGACGAGCCTGACAAATGCATGGCGAATGCCGACTGCCGAGGCTGAATAACGAAGGAGGCTCTGGAATGACTTGGAATGACTAGAATGTGATTTCTGGTGAAATATTCGATGAGGTTAGTCACCGACTAATAGTTACCGATTAATAGTTATTTGTTTACATTCTTTCCTATAAAAACAAGATGAGCGTAATAAATAATATATTACAAAAATATAAATCTTTTTTAACAATAATTATGATGTATTACTGTCTAATATTATTCAATATTGAAAAAATAGATATTGAAGAAAAATTCTTAGATACTGAAATGATATAATTCAGTTAGAAAGAAATCTAATATTATTTGTGTCACATGAAATATTCTACATTCTTGTACATTTTACATTTTCTTTTTATTAGTAAAATTTGTATTATTTTATGTTCAAAAACATAGAATATATTTTGTAATATAAGACATATACATAAAGAAATAATTTTTTGCAATATTATATTTTGGAAATGTTGAAACTTTATGTTTACAAAATTTTATCATGGCATGAAACAGTTCTCATTTTCTATTTATTTAAAAAAAAAACATGTTATGTCAGTAGCCACACACTTTATTTTTGTTTCTTTTGAATACACAAGTAAGAGATAAAGTAATGGTCTGTAACGGTCAAAACTGGATCTTAAGTGCTTAAATATTTTCATATGAATTTATATATTATAGATGTGTTCAGAGAGACGCTATTAGTGTTACCTATGTCATTCTAACTTCATCGTTTATTAGACATAAAACGTAGATAAAATGACTCAAAAACGCTAATAGCCTGAATGCTTTTTATATATGTAGTTATTTGAATTGGGCGCCGAATTAATTTTTTAGACTTAGAAACACAATTGAACTAACAATAAGTACTGTAATATCACAGATTAAATTGATAAACAATTTAATAATTTGATGTTCCCCCCCCTCCCCCCCAATTAGGCATCCTGTTATATATATT
>NW_017259183.1:2008407-2014329 GCF_001594045.1 Atta colombica | reverse complement strand
TAATCATAATTATAATAATATATAATTATAATTACAAATACAAAACATTTTTCTCTCAGTGTACGAGTATAAAAAAGTTAATATAATAGTTTACGAGATATTTAATATGTCAATACATGTCAGAATTAAATATAAAATATCTCATATTGATTTTTTTCTTGATATCTCTATCTTAATACTTTTATATGCAGAATATAATTAGGAAAATCTTTTCCATAATTCGTTCTATTTTATGTATTTGATATAAAAGTTTCACATAAAATCTAAAGAGATGAGAAAATATTATTATCCATAAATGAGAATAATTAATAATTTGTTTTATATGCAACATTAAACTGTAAAGAATATTTAACGATTTTTATACTTTTGAAAAATTGATACTGATAAAATTGAAAATTTCTTGTTAATAGATAAAATTATAATTGTTTACGATACGCGTTACACTTGTCGAGACAAATTTGAGACGAATATAATTTTGATCTTTTTTTGAAGTTAAATAAAGTAATACAATATTATTACTAACACTTTCGGTATCGATATTTCAATGATCTTTGACAGTTTCTCATGATACAACGTAATATAATAAGAGAACTATTATACTCAGCATCGCGAAAAAAAAAGTAACAATGAAATTCGACTTTACATATTCTTTTATAAGTGGAAATATTTTAAAAATTATTAAACAAGATATCTAATTAAACTTAGAATTAAAATTTTATTGAAAAACGATGTTCATTTGAAATAGATTCATAAGACGTAGACAATAAATAGACATATTTTTATATAATATGATTCTTCTAATTATATTCTGCATATAAAAGTATTAAAGATAGAAATATCAAGAAAAAACCAATATAAAATATTTTATATTTGGTTCTGGCATGTATTGACATATTAAATATCTTGTAAACTATCAACTTTTTGATAATCACTGAGAAAAAAATGTTTTGTATTTGTAGCTACAATTATATATTACTATAATTATGATTATTATTATTATAATAATAACAACAATAATTATGTATATAGTTTTAGCAAAAAACATATATAATTGGTAACTTAAAATGACTATAATTATAGTTATTATAACCAAAAAAATAAAATAGTTGAAATTACTATAAAAATGATTCAAGTGATTATAATTTTATAGTTATTTTGGGACAAAAAATATGGTTATCCCAACATATAATTATAAAGTTATAGTCATCATTTTTATGGTATTCAACTATATACATAATTATTATTATTATTATTATATAGCAGTAATAATTATAATAATAAGTAATTATATAGTTACAAATACCAAACATTTTTCTCTCAATGTATCTTATATTTTTATGAACAAAATAATAAGAATTATTAATTGATGTAAAAAAGAAACTGTCTTTTAAAAGATTTAAAAGATTATCCATTTTATTTACATATTTTTTTAAAGCAACTATATATATACAATATTGTATTTATGTACTATTTAGTATTTTATATGCTAATTGCAGATTATCTGTATACATATACATTTCTGTACGTGCAGAAATTCGATAAGCTCCTTCATATGATTTTCCTACCATCATTACAAACTTGTTCAAATAATTAACTTGCACGATTCGACTGCATGATAAAATTCGAAAAGAAGTTCACCACAAGTTTCACTTCCTTTCATCTTTTTTCCTTTTTTTCTGGATTTTTAACTAGTGATACTTGCGCGTTGATGATTATCACGCTAATTATAGAAATACTTGTCAAGCGTATTAGTTGTTGTAATACATGTTCGGTCATTTCAGGTTGCGTACGATGATCGTGAATATCGATTATTAATCTCGTGGTTAAATGCCTTCACGCATGAGCGTGCGCAAAGGACGGAACCCACTTACCTCATGAATTAATGTCCTTTTATTAAGGGTTAGTTAATGCCGCAGGGTTAGTTAATTTTTCATTCAATGTGTTACTTCGTCGACTTAATTTGTAAGCACAACGTGATGTAATTCCAGCATTTCGTAATGCCGGACAAATCGAAGCAATCGTATGGCATTTTTTGCTGATAATGTTTAATCGTTCAGTAATGAGATTGTGTAAACAGTTGCCACATAAATTTATGACACATAAGAATATATTTGGATATTTTATTAAGAATAATCTTAACTAAAAGAAATGAAATCAATATAGCATAATAAATGATATTTTGAGAGACAAATATATTTTTATTATTAAACATCAAATAAGAAATCATTAATATGTGTAAGTATAATCAATAAAAAGATGTGTCATGAAGAAGTCAATATCTATGTAATTATGCATCAAGTAAATTATGATTGAAGGAAGTAAAAGTTTCTTTGATCATATTCGAGGAAGTTAATCAATTAAATTGCTCGCATTAATCTGATTAGCATTGCAAATCGTTAATCCTTGATCATCTAAATAACACATTTCAATCACATAAATCTTAGCATATAATTTTCACCATTTTGCGGTTACATAATCGTAGCTGTTTCGTCGCGAGAAAGTCCGCGAAATCTCATGAAAGAAACTGAAACTTGGACTTGTGTCGAAAAACGAACGGAGAGACGCGGATAAATGAAATCAGTTGATATAATCGCGAAGGGCAGTCGTATTCATGCTAATGAATTTTTTTCGCTCTGTATCGATACTAATCGCTATATATCCATATTATGTGCGTGTGATATACTATATATACTTTCGTTAAGTCGTCATTAAGTCGCCAAGCCACACCTGCAAACCAGGGACGATCCTCGAGGTCGACGTTTTTAGCCGGTCACCCGAATTCCGCGAATCGAATCCGGTTATATTCTGGGAAAGAGAAAGAGATGTTCAATCTCAGGCTTAATTGTCGTGACAGTGTCAGTGATGTTCTTTACCGTTAATATTTTATTTTAATCTCTACAATTACCTTTTTTTTTAGTAACCATAATTATCTTTTCCAAATTATACCTTGTTATTACTACTTCATTTTTTTCTTTTTATATTATTCGCGCTTAATTCTTATCCCAACAAGAATATTTTTGTTACGTTTATGTAATTAAGATAATCACTTTTTACATTAATTTAGCAATTATGCAATTTACTTTTTTACGAGTATGATATAAAATAATAATAAATATATTACTTTTTCTAATTACGCGAATTTAGAGTTTCTTAAACACAACATAATACAGAAAAAGAATAAAATTAATTTTAATAAATATTTAATTGGCAGTTGTACTCAACTAAGCATTTATTAAAATTGACTATATTTTTTTTCAATGTAGACAAAATATAATAGAAATAATGTACAGATATTACATTCAGAAAAGTAGCTGGTATAGACAGAACAGCTCTAATTTCGTATATAAAATAATTTTATTTCGATAATTCGATTTGATAAAATTGCAAGATGCAATTATTTTCGCTTGAGATTTCTTTTATTTATATGACGCAAAAATTACCGTCGCGACCCAAATACTATTTACAATCGTATTCGCAGACAATGTTCACAGCCGGCGTTTTTTAATTTATCGCGACGTCGGGATCGCGAAAAGATTTCTCGGCGTAATTGCGTTCGCGCTCGGCTTTAGTCGCTCGCGTTACTTAATTGACTTTTTTTATCGGTTTTAATAGGGTTGCACAATGTCGTTTTCTGCCACACGGATCTTGTGCGCGCGCGCACGCACGCACTCACGCATCTACAAAATTTGCATAAAAGATATCATGTTCCACGGTCGGAATAATCTGGCCCGCGGCCCGCATAATCCCGACAACTTTCTGACGGCCATCGTGCGATTGCGCTTTGTAACAACTTGGAGATATGCAAAAGCGAGTTTTTTTTTTGACTGAGTCCGCGCGCGTTTGCAAATAAATTTTCAAATATCTGAATCAATTTTCTGAGCAACAGATAGTTATTATCGTAACGTAGAGTTATTATCGTAACGAAGCTTATTTAATCCTTTCTATATCTTATGAGGAAAGAAATCTAAAAGTTTCATAAGAATGTTTTTTTATAGTATTATATAGGCATAATTGAATTTTTCCTGAAAACCTGTGTTCTCGTTGAAATCTAAAATATTATTAATTACGAATATTAACTAGAAAAATCTATATATTGTTTCTTTACGTAGTAGATTATAATTTTTGTCCGTTGCATTTACAGTCCGTCAATAAAATAAATCACTCTTTCCGCGTATAATCATATAAATGATACTAAAGACAAATGAAGAGGAATGAGAAAACATTATTAACAAGATTTTCTTTTTGTGAGAGACACTGCAACTCGTATATCTTATTCTGTTTATTATCGCGGTCAAACGGTCACAGGTGATTCCGGCGAACAATTAGAATTCAGGCCGTGAGAATACATATTAAGAACAGATTTATATTAAATATACATTTCGTTCGCATGAACGGCGCGTGTGAGAGGTTCGAAAGAAAATCGAAAGTCCGCCGGTGCGCGACGTAGCGCCAGCTGAACTTCAGAGATTGGAGGCCCACTGGGATGACGATGTTACGTGATTTGGCAAATTGCTCATATCTGCTTAATTAATGGGAAAATGTATCGCACAGATGCAGCTGCGCTCGCGCGTCGCTGGCAGATGCGTCGCGTCCGGGATTTTTTTATTTACTTCTGCCATTTAACGTGTCGTGATTATGGCAAAGCGAAAATCTGGGTCGGAGAAACTTCGATCGCTCTCATTTTCGTCTTTCTGATGTTTTTTTTCCTCTTACGTTTTTTCTCCTTCTCAGCTTTTATCTTTGTACGGAACATCTGGAGCGTTGATAAACGAATGATCTGCGAATATGTAAATGCACGAGAGAATGTTTTTCTTTCTCGAACAGCGAGACATATCAGCAGTGATTTAATACAAACGCTGTTAAAAAGTAAGAGAAAGAACAAGAGAAAGAGAAAGAAATTAATATTTTTACCTTTTCCCTATAAATTAATTGTAAAAGAAATATAAGTGAATTTTATATGACTACATACAAATGTTATTTAAAAAATTTTTAAATTTTAATTACACACGGAAGGAACAGCTAAAATGCTATTTTGCTAAAATAGCCATAAAAAGTTAGCTAAATATAAATCTGAAAATAATTTTGCTGAACTATATTATATAAATCTATCAAAATAATTATGTAGGAAGCTTAAGTTGATTGTTAGAATATCAAAATTCTTTGTAACGTTATTTATTATGCTTGAGAGAGTTTTCTAATTATTTTGATGATCTAATAAAATTATCTTCAAATCTGTAAATTAAAATTAATTTATTAAAATTTTGCTAAAGTTTTAAATAGTATTTCATTCAAATCGTTCTTTTCATACATAATTTTGTTTAACAAATAATAGAAAGTGTGAATTAATAAATAAATTAGATATTTTAGGTCAGGCGAATTCCACGTTTGAATATAATTCTATTGTAGATTGGCAAAGAAACGTATATAATTTCGCGATAATAACAAGCATCACGGACTCTCCCTGCGTTTCGCTGTATCTGATTGAGAATAGAATAAATTAAATCCAATTGGGTACTGAATGACACCACCCGACGTCGATTATTATCACGAACTGTTGAGAAGAACTGAATCACGAACTGTTCTCATCCTGGTAGTTAGACATCACGAATTGCAACAGTGTGTATTATTCAAGCTACGGTATCCTTGTATCCTCGCAACTTCACCTTCGGAGATCTAATCCGATGACGTCGCGTAAGCGCTTTAAATCCTTTGCACTTTGTAGTCTGAGAGAGTTGAGACACAGTAGCACCAATCGTTTATCATAAACTCAAAGGCAGACAGGATTATGTAACTAGAGAATTCGTCGCTCTGTGAAAAATTAATGTAATAACAGTTTCGTATATCTATAAAGTTTACGAAAAGAGTCTTCAATTTCATCAAGTATAGTCAAAGTTACATGTTAGATTAATATATATATATATA
>NW_017259183.1:2000366-2008043 GCF_001594045.1 Atta colombica | reverse complement strand
ATATATATATATATATACATATATTTTAAATTTTATCTCAGAAATATAAAAAGTTTCTTAAATAACAATAATAAATGTCTAAATTGAATCGATTGAAGGTCTAGATTTTGGCATTTCGGATTTCAATATTTTTCAAAATACCTTATGATTCCAAATTATTTCTTACAAATAAAGATTAATAAAATATTTTATTGTATTGTTCTTAATTTATTGTAATCTATTAAAATATAAAATTTAGCCATCTAACATCTTGCGCTCGTGATGTATGCCTTTTTAATTATATTGTTTGAAGATTAAATATTTTGACCTTTATATAATCAATTGTTCTAATATGATTTAAAGAATTTTTATTACTTAGAAAAACTTGTGGAGATCTTAAAAATATAATTTGCCAATTGTATTTTTGCTAGTTACGCACAAAATTGAATGCTTCAAGAATTATGCATAAATTACTGCGATGTATGTTGAATTCAAATGTGATGCATCATTGCAAAGAATTAAACAAAAATCGATTCATTTTGTTTGCTGCTTGCTCTTGTATTTATAAGATTTGTAGAGACAGAGCGTTTCTAATTATAGATTTAAAAATCTTCAATCATTACGTGATACCTGATCCCGTAACTAGTTTCACTTATCTTTACTTCCTCGGCCTTGTGAAATATTTAAAAGCATATTCGAAGATAGAAACGTTTCTCATATAGGAGAGACAATCTGAAACTCGAGAAACTTATAACATTTAGTTAGATTTTTTGTAAATCGTAGGTCTTGTGTGTATATATTTTCATTTTTTTATAAATCTTTTATAAATCTACATCGCTTCCTTACTTTAAAAGTGAATTAAAAAAAATGTGATTTTCAAATTATTACCACGAATGAGTCATCAATATTATTCTATCAATTATTAAAAATGAACTTATAAAAAATTGTTAAAATGATTACAATTATTGGGTTGTCCGGAAAGTTCGTGCCGCAAAAGATTTAAATTTAATAAATGTATACTAAAATTTAAATCTTCTGCATTTCAATTTTCCTTCAAAATCGGCACGAACTTTCCGGACAACCTAATAAAAGAAGATTAAAAAAGTTATCACAATTAAAAAATTTAAGGACGGATTTTAGGGATTGCGAAATGAAAATGACAAAAATGATATTTGATATTAAGAATGTATTCTTTTTCTTGCATTATTATTTGATTATAAATAAAAAAATTATAAAATGAAATGGTCGTTAATTTAAAATGTACATTAATTTTTTTGTTTTTAATAACAATATTATAAATATAAATGTTTCGACTTTCGTTTAAGATCCTCCTCAATGTACAAACCGTTAATAAAAAACATTGATTAATCAATAACTTTTTATCAAATTGAAAAATAGTTTTTCTTTCATTCTGGAAAACTTAATTTATTTAGTTGCATCACTTTTGGAAAGGAGCAATATCATGCAGAAATAATATCATGGGTAGTAAGATTGATAGATCCTAAGTTTCTCAAACATGAGACGGTTTAGAACGTTTCTCTCACGTGAGAAACATTCTATCTTCAAATATGATTTTAAATATCCCACAATGTCGGAGAAATAAAGGTAAAGTGAAGCCAGTTATGGGAGTAAGGCCAGGTGTCACGTAATCGCTGCGTAAGAGGAAAATAATTTTTGATCTGATCATAGTGCGAACGCGCTAACGGGTCAAATGCATAACAACAGTTTCCGTTGGAGAACGTGATTCACGATTCTGCTACGAACGAGGATCTACTATGGCACGTACAGCCGCGGGCCAATTTCTTACTCAACTGTTACTCGTTTCAGAACAGCAATACGCGGGGAACCTTTGTGCTATTCGCGTAAAGATATAGAAGAAGAAGAAGAAGAAGAAGAAGAAGAAGACGAGGATGAGGAAGAGTTCGCGAGAAGTGAACGTGAGATTGCAGGAATGAGCACCTGTGAAGACGTTCACCGACGCGTACGTGCAGCACGCGATCTATTGATATCAGCGATAACATTCCTCGACGTTAAAGAGAGACGAAGATTCCTTGGATCAGATGGTTCGCTGTTGGATGTTCGCTCGTTGTGCAATCTTATCGTAATGTCGCTATAAAACGTAGTTAATCAGGTATGGTAATCGATTTACGTGTACAGGATGCTTCAAAATTGGATAATATTTTAAGAGTTAGACTTTTGTACCTAATCGATATGGAGAATACATAGGTGTCTTATATTACGATCTCTTTCTCTCTATGTCGTCTTAGATTTTGATCCCATTCCAGATTTGCAGATCAATTCCGTTCTGAGATTCCTATTATCGCAATGGGGCGTACTGCATCACATTACAGTGAAACCTTTCACATCGCTTTCCTCCCTCCCGTCATATCTGGATTAAAAGGAGCACGATGAAGTCGAGTGAAGCGTCGCCGATTAATCGAAGTATTGGTTTACTTCTCCACTTACGTCCTTCAATGTCCAACATCGTGTTACAGCTCCATCCTTGTCATTTTATCGATCTGAAAATTTTGCAATTCATCGTGTTTGAAAGCGTTCGGTAAAAGCGAAAAAATTCGCCCAATGGCAAGTGAGAGAATTTGTCGCTTCTTTGTTTGTTTTTATATAATTTCAACTTCGTTTATAAACCGCCTCTTGAAATTCTCGACATCTTTTGGCATTTATGCTGAAACAGATCTTTCGTTTTATCTGACTGTTTTAATCGACATGTAGTGGATTACTCAATCCTTGACTGTCAATGAGCTACATTTCTGGACGATCTACTTTCAGAAACGCTCCTCATCACTTTCGCTCTTCAGAATCTCGACGATTGTGCGGATAGACTAGATAGGTTTCGTTGATCAATCGGACTTTGAGGAAAGGTGTCGCGTGTCGGCCTGGCGCCGTTTATCTGAAATCGATCTCTGTAATCGTTAACGCTAAAAAAGTTCAATAAGAACAAGATTAGTTGTATAAACGTTTTTATGCTCTTTGTTTCTTTCATGCGTTTCACTCCACTTTTTATCTCTACTACTTTATTTCTTATATTAGTAAATTGTGTTTTTTTTTTTCTTATAGACGATCAGTAGCGACGTAAATTAGAGATTGCTCGATGTAAGATAGATTATAGACGTTTTGAGGTCATAATTGCAGAGTGTTATCTCAAAACACGATTGATCTACTTATGAATATATTTTTAGGAAGATATGCTCTAATAAGCATTCATTCGCGCGTATAACATAAATAATTTGACGTCAAATTTATCAAGAAATTCGTAGATAAGTCCTGATTGAACGTGAACAGTATTGTTGGAATATGTATCTATTGACATTTAAAATGTTGTTTTAAATTTTATAAATTAAATTTCGGATTAATGTTAATATAATACATTAAATAAATTAATATAGATAGACGTATTAATCTTTAGAGGAAGGAAGGAGTTTATTTTTAAAAACTTGTAACTTTTTTTCTCTCTTGATACGTTTATTGAGCCACCATGGCTAATTTAACACTTAAATGCGACTTAAGATATAAAAATTAATTATTATTTTTTGCTTTGTTTCCGATTCTTTTACTCCGATTTACAAAAACACGGTGGCTGTGCCACTGTGTGTAGCATAAAACTAAATTAACTGCCACAAAAAAAGTAGAAAATTAAAAAAATAAATACATATTTTTAGTAGATACTATTTATAATTGTTTATTAATTGCTCTATTGTCAATTTTATTGTTTCAGTTCGCAAAAAACAATGGCCGTGTTGGTTTAAGATTAAAGAAAAAAGAGAATAAAAAAAGAAATATCTTTGTAATACTGCTTAATGACTAATTCATTCCTCTATTTTATTGCACCGTTCACAAAAAACAATAGCTGTGTTAGCATAAAACTAGAACAGAAAAAACTATAAAGAAACTATAAAAAAAGAAAAAAATTGAGAAGTAAAAAATAAATGCACATTTTTTACTATTTAATTGCTACTTATTTATTATATTCCCGATTTTATAGCTCCAGCTAATTACTAAAAATAATGACTGTGCTAAGCAATAAAAAAGTAATCGAAAAAATAAAAAGTGACCAAACAAATAAAAAAGTAGCCGTATAATACTTTAATAATTAATTAATTCTCGATTTTATCGCACAGTATCGATTCGCAAAAAACAATGACTATTAGCATAAAAGCAAACAAATAGAGAAATAAAAAATAAATGTGTATTTTTTTTACTTGCTAATGTATTTTTTTAAATTGCTAATTATTTATTATATTCCCGATTTTATGGCTATGCTAAGCGATGATAAAGTCGAAAAAAAGTGGCCGAGCAAATTTGGTTGAATAATTAAGAAATAGTCGAAAGAAATTAAAAAGTGGCGGAACGAATGAAATTTTAAGCTTAAGCTAGTACAGCCACTGTTTTTTGTGAATCGGCTGGAGCAAAAGAATCAATAATAGAATAAATAATTAGCAAAAATATAACAATTTATTTTTTAATAAGACGCATTTGATTGTTAAAATGGCTCTGTTCTTAATAAACGTGAGTAAGATTGTAATACATTATATTTTTTATCTCAAAATATGACTGTTTTAGCGTACAGTGACTTCCCATTCTCTACAAATATTAATATAAATATTTTTTAAAGATTAGATAATTTTATTTTTATGTAAGATTAGATAATATTATTTGGTTGTACACATTATAATTTTTGTTGTAGAAAAATTTGACAAGAATATGACAATTTTAAAGAGATGTTTTATTAAAGTTATTCTTTATTACTTTTCGAATGATTAAAAAATGGAAAATTAGAAATCTCTGCGTCAACTTCAGCATTGACATTTAGTTGAACATGTGAATTTTCGCAATATCTATAATAATTTAAAATACGAATTTTGCTCTACTTTCAGTATCAAAATATTCAAATAAATATGTGGCATCGAATATTCACTAAAATAAAATAAATAAAGATATCCGAGGTAGTGCATAATCCATTATTAATTTGCATTGACAATTCAATTTCTTCCAATGCTTTTCTTGCTACATTCTCATTTTCATGTGTCATGCGACGTTCGTAAAAAATTGCAATAGAAAAAAATTAATAAGCAGAAGTAGAAACAAATCAGCACATATATATGAAGAAATGAGAAAGGATTCTTAGATAGCCCGCTCGCGCTCTATTAGAAACTAGTTTTATTGCTACGTTAATCCACGGATTGCTAGATAATTTTGCACGCCGCGTTGGTCGGTTATGCGTTCCCCTTTCAGCGATCATCTCCCATAATCGCGTGCAAACAACTATCGCGAGCCGCAATAGTCCGGACGGCAATTAATATGAAATCGTTCCGCACTCAACCCCAGCTCCGTTAATTACCGGCAGATTTCTGCCTCCGCGTGTTCGCGCTGCTTCAAGAAAGCGCATCCCGTCTTTTTTCTTCGAAAGCTCCTAAATCGTTTAAATCGATTGGGAAAGAGAGAAAGAGAAGAGGGTGCGCCGTTGCACCTGCGGTAATTATCGGTAATTAGTAACGCGTTCGCGAATGTAATCTCGGGTATTCCGTGTTCTAACAGCGCGAAGATAAATCATTTCTATTAATTGCCGGGTTGCGAAAAGGGAAGATCGTTCTCGTGAATTGTAACTTTGTAATCGCAAAAGTGTATGATGCTGGAGTAACATCGCGCTCCGATATTACAGCGGAAATGCTGTATTACATATATACTTTTCAGTTCATAGAGTTTTGATGCGATTGATTTTTATTACATTCCTGCATTCCGAGATCTTCAATTTCATGAATTATTAATTGGCGTTAAAGACGCTTTGTTAACGTAAAGATTAATTAATGAATTAATTAAATTTGATTAACGTGAAGCAATTATTTTTAGACATTCCATTACAGTTTAATGTTACAGCTTATTTCGAAATATTTTCGAAATTGACAAAAGGTTGAGACCGTAATAATGATTCATTTGTGTGAGATATTGATTGCAAATATTCACAAATGTTGGGAATCGGGGAATCAATCCTTTCTTTCGTTAAAGTAATTATTCAGTCGATAAATTACGTAATCGTGCGATATATCCGTTTGCAACTATTCAACTGTCAAAAGTGTTCTTTGTGTAAACTCTCGCGAAATGCTCGCGAGCTGCTCTTATTTCTCGCGATAACAGTCATTAAGCGGCGGGCGAAACGAATGGTTAGAGAGTGAATGGGTTAAATCATTACGATATTATTCAGTGACAGGGTATAATCATCGAAGGCGAAGTCATTAAGATCCCAATTGCATGGCCCCTCTGTTGTGTTCATTGCTTCTTTATCTGCTCCTTGTCTCGTCAATCACTAATCAGTCATTTTACACAAGGTGTGGCAAAAACGATCGAATCACTAAACTTTGATTTCTAAACACCCATCATTTTATCGAATATAAATTTTATATATATAAAGCATAAATTCTTTGTGAAATAAAATATTGATCAATAATCTGAACAGAAAAAAATAAAAATATGAAAGATAATAAGAGAAAATAAACCGATATGTAAATACATAATCAAGTAAAAATAAACTACTACTTAATTAAAGCTTTTGAGAGTTTTTTAATAATATTAAAACAAATAGGCTCATTTCTACCTTTTTTAGTTGTATATAATATGAGAAGAGTATTTATTATTCAAATATTAATGGTTGAAACTTTAACATAGGTATCTTTTCTAGGGACATTTCAATCTATTTATTTCAAATGTGCATGATAAAATAAAAAAAATATATTTAAAATAGTATAAGTTAATATATTTATACAGTGTCTGCCAAAAGTTCCGGGCCGGTCGAATATCTCGGAGAAAGTACGCATTTATGAGAAAAATGTTTTCGACAAAAATTGTTGGTTTTAAAAAGATCTATTTAATGATCTTCTCAGTTTGGGTGGCGTCGTCAATGTCAGATCAAGGTCATATCGATTTTTGTAAATTAGACATCCTATTTTTGATTCTAGAATCTAATAGTCAATATCAAAAGCTTTCCAAAATGCTACAATAAAATCCATTAAGTACTTTTCGAATTATAAAGTTTCGAATTATAAGTTACAGTTTATAAGTTACATTATCGCCATTATTAATATTACCCAAGGTGTTCGACCGACGACTAAAATCTCTTGAATGTTGTTCCGGATCATGTCCGGATAACATTTGTTAAAATTAAAGTCATTGAAGATTGTTTCTCTTATTTTCATTTTTATGTAAAAATAAATTTTCAAAAATGGAAATAAGAAAAACACTCTCCAATGACCTTGATTTTAATATTATCCAGAGCATAATCTTGAACAACATTCAAGAAATTTTAGTCGTAATAGATCGAACATGGGTAATATTAGGTGATATTAATAATGGCGATATTGTAAATTGCAAGAGACAGGCTTTCAGCCAGCTCAGAACCAGCGGTCACTCTATAATATATTAAATATAATTTTTATTAGGGATGCACTGGATAAAATATAAAATAAAATATCATAAAATTATCGAATACCGGATATCCGAAAAGAATGTAATATAAAAAAAAAAATTCGGTTGGATATTCAGTGGACAATTTCGAAATTCGGATATTTCTTCGAATATCCTGTATAAATTATCCAAAATTCTAAAAAAAAAGGAAAGCAAAGGAAAAATAATGATAATAATAATTTTCCTTATCTCCCCAACATGAAAAGAAAAAGAAGTTGTGCCAGA
>NW_017259183.1:1995375-2000266 GCF_001594045.1 Atta colombica | reverse complement strand
TACAATATATAATGATATTCGGCCAACCGGATAACAAAAACATACTGAATAATATGAATATCGAATATTTTCCGGATATCGGTACATCTCTACAAGTACATCGTTATACAAGTTTTATGTAATAATTTTTGAAGAAGAATTAAAGCTACTTGAAGTGGAACAGGAAGACCTTTAATGAAAAGATAGTATCACTTAGGATTTGGTATAGTTTTTTTTAGAAGTGCGTAAAGCTTTTTTTATTTTCTTTTAAAAAAGTGAGTTTCTATTAAACTGTAACTTATGAGAATTAAATTTTAATATTATTAATGATTATATTTTTTTTACAATATGATCTTTTGATTGTTTTCGTTAAATTAAAAAATTGTTTCTATAATCTGACAATTTTGTAAACTTTTATTTTCATGTCTGTGCACATTTCTAAATATATAAATTTCTTATTTGTTTCTTTGGACATATTTTTGATAATAAGTAATTGACAATAAAGTATTATAATTGTGACGTCTCTATCACAACATTTACTACTTACTTTAGACTAGTCTTAAGGAGTTGTAAAACTATGTTGCATTTTCCATTTTGCCATCTTTCGTATCTAATCATAAACATTATTAGCAAGAAGATGTACCGTTCTTTCGTTCTTTTACTTTTTCTCCGCGTTTTTTCGTAATAGATGCGCATTATGGATCCACAGTGGTTGCATAAGAGTCTCGATTAAGTACTGATTGAATTTTCATTATATCTAGGACGAGTGTGTCGTAGATGTTCTCTGTATTTAGATGCAGGAATGTTAAAAATATTCTGCCTCTTAGCTATTGAGTAAGTACTCTCTGAAATGAGTAATGAGAAATGATTTTGTTAGGTAATAGTACACTTGAATTTTACTTACACAGATTATAATAAATATCTTTCAGGTAGTAAATAATAGTTATAATAATTTCGCGCAGACAATATATATGTACAATATATAGAAAATTTATAAATTTTTTATTTAGAAATAAATACTATATGTGTGTAATTTTACATATTTGGATTTATCATGTCTTACCTCTTTATTTTAGAGAAGAACGTTTACATTTTAATTAATATTATTAATATATTATTTAATACAATTAATTAATAAATAATATATTTATAAAAACTCGAATAAGAGAATTTAATATCTCACTTATATGTATTTAAAATAGAAAAACTGTCAATCAAATAAAGCTATCATTTTTAAGATTAATGTTCTTATATAAATAATTCAATCTTTTCTATTTAAATTGCAAGCAATTTTACAAACTTAAACAAAACGTATTACCATTTCTTGTTTTATCAGCGTTATTCAAAGAAAGAGTCTACTTGACGTTAACGCATCTAAACTGTCCCTCAGTTTTATATTGCATAACACGGTCCGTTTATCCAGTTGTTTGCACGTGCGAACTTCTTGTTCATGTTCTTCGAGTGGCTGCACGATATGGCTACTCGTGGATCACGTCGGGTCGCAACCCTATTTCGTTTCGCACGCGATACAGCGCGATTACGGTGTACGGCAGATGGATAATCGACCACGGTGTCGTCACACGCGGTGGTAAAAGGCGAAGAAAAAAAAGGAAGGATTACGGCGGTAACCGGTGAAAGTAAAGTATCGTTCACATAAGGATTAGCTAGCGCGGGATGCAACTGGGAAGCTAGTCGGTCGACGCATCAATTCGCACAAGCGCACTAACGTAATGTCGGATGCGCCTCCGCTGATCCATTCGCGAGCACTTTCTATAGACTTTTCAGCCTTTTTTTTCTATGTCTTGCTGAAGCCATCGTGATCGCTCCGTTTTAACGCATGGTAGAAAGCGTATGTAATATGCAAACAAATCTAAAAACGTTATCCTCGTTAAAAGATGCAACGCGCCGCGTGAAAGTTTCAGCCCATTACAAAGTTGCAAATATATTCATATCCTTAACACGCGAATCCAAAATTAATAGTTCGAAAATTAATAGTTCGCTGCGTGTCCTGGGATTTATAAATTTTTACCACGCAACTCTTAATTTTACAAGCCTCGTAGCACACGAATATTTCGTATTTATTTTATTTTACAACTACTCGGCGTTACACTTCTATGAATTGATAAAAAATGTGAATCATTATTTATTTTACAACAAATAAAAGGATAATACATTATTTAATATAACGCGTTATTTTATTTGTGAAATAAATCAACTCTTATGTATTATCGATAATGTACGCCAAATTTTATTTCGATAGAAGGACTTTCTATTCAAATTATTTTATTTCAAATTAAATATTTCATAAATTTATTTCAGAAAGTTTATTTTTCATAAATATATGTTTATTTATAAGGAAAAGTATCTCACTCATCTCTCTCCTTTCTTTTCTCGCGTTATTTTTAATGATACCGTTTATTAGAATCTGTCTTTTGATTACTTTGATTTTTCTTAACCGAAATATTAAGGCGTCTATAATTTCCGCAAGTAAATAAAAAAAGTGAATAAATTACTTCGTAACTTATTAAAATTGAAAAAACTAAATAGATGACAAAATAGCACTTATTCTTTTTAATAAAGTTTATTTTAATAAAATTCTAATTCTTAGAATCAATCTTAGATCAAAGAATATTTGATGCTAAAAATAAAAAAGATGTTGCAAATGCCATGACAATTTTGTTATCAAGGAAAAATTTAAATTTATCAAAATATTCTTCAAAATTTTTGTCGTTAAAGAATAATAATGTACAAAAATTGAAACGTTTCACACATTTTTTTTAGTTCTATGTATTTCTCTGCAAACTTTTGTGTGTGTTCTCTCATATTTATTTTTATAAATATTTCCAATTTTCTACTCTGCAGATTTTTAATTCGATATATCATCATCGTGATTCCAACAGCTTTTGAGTGCACTAATAATTTACGGACAGAATTGCAGAATATCCAATCTATACGCGTATTACTGTGCTTGAAAGGAGGTAGATTTCTCGATGCAACAACAGACGGTTACTAATCGCGTAATTTGCACGCAATTTTGTCGCGTGGTGAATAAGTTTACGCGGCATGAAATTAACCTTTGATACAATAAAGAAAAAGAGCAAACGATATTCTACGGATATTCTATGGGTATTCAAGTTTCATGAATTATGAATTCCCTGACTTTCGATCGCCGACGACTTTCACTGATCCTTACGCAGGACGAGTACTCTTAGTTGCACGTTCACTTCGCGAATGAAGTTTGTTGCCAGCATTTACATTTAGCTATTATGTGAATTAATTACATTACATTATATTACAGAGATTTCTTACGATTGATGTGGAACATTGCGATAATTATTTTTAAACTTAAATTTAAATCTAATTACGTTTTAATTTAATCACTATCGCATTAACTAAGTTACTAATTTCATGTAAATTAATTTGATTAAAAATAATAATTGTGTAAAAGAATATATTGATTAAAGAATATATTTGATACTGACGAATCAGTGTGATAATAGAACACCCTGATTTAACCTCACCTGACTCCAAAAAATATTAAAGCGCGTTAATTTATGTATATTCTATGTTACAATTAGAAAGCAAACTTCACATAATTTCCATTTTATAACAATTACATAATACACCTGTACTACCTGCAACCACAAATTTCATCGTTCACGTAATGCTTGAAAGAGCAACGCGTTCTTCTATTGAATCCTATGTAATCCGATATAATCTATATAACTCACTCACTTATGATAGACGTAGGTAGTTAAAAAATGGTCCAAAAAAAGTCCGAAACAAGTTATGGATTCCGATTTCTAATTTCGTTTAGGGTATGAATCGAATATCTGAGTTTGCCTCTGGTAATAACCTTCGTCATTTCGAAGAATACGGGCGAATGGAATGCTTTCATATTATTATCATATTGACATAGATAGGGCTATCAGAAAATTAACTCGTTAAGACTGACATGGCTCCGCCCAAGGAACAATCGACACTGTCGTGTTTCGATTTATTGTACATATTACTGAGAGAATAATATATATGAGTTCATTAAAACAAACGATTGTCTCGTATACTTTAATTTATTCTTACATAACTTCAAAAATGTAATTATAAAATATTTTTAAAATATTTTTCTACATTTATGTATCTATTTCGCTGCTATTAATCGAAACTTTAACATTTTGATTATCAAGCTAATTTTATCCTGATAAATTTAATAAATTATTTCAAAACTTTTTATTGATATTTTTAATATCTTAATGTAATTTATATTGTTCCTTTTTTTTTTAAATTTTATATATATAAATACTTAGTAAATTTATTTTTAATCTTTAAATAAAATCATACATTCTCTTTTATCTTCTCTTTAGTTTCTTGCATTCTATATTTTTCGAAATATTAGCTTTCATAAATAAAAGCATTTACTCTAACAGGCCGTGTAATTGCGGGCTTAGGTCGATTCGCCCGAGGTACTCAATAGATCCGATTTATTATAGCGCTCTTTCAAATCCGCGGGAAGACCTGGTTCGATTCTCATCGAGGATCTATCGGTTGACAATGAATTAATAGAGAACAGTTAGACCGTTTCGGATCGTTTACTTTGCGGCTCTCCGTTTTTTTTTGCTGCGGCTCAGCGAAACAAATCGCTAGACAAAGATTATGAATGAAGGCGACCTCCCACGATGCATTTATACAGACTTAATATCATTATTCTTTAAGTTCATCTTTTAACGAGACTTGATCGTTTCTTTGCAATTAACAGGAGAAAAATTAATTGTACTGTAAAATTAAATTGACGGAAAATTATTCTGTGAGATAAATTATGTATTTTATCTTTGTGATATAATACTACATATTTATATACTTATCTATTATATCTATATATTTTTTTTTATTTTATTACATACTTTTTAATTACATA
>NW_017259183.1:1991381-1995275 GCF_001594045.1 Atta colombica | reverse complement strand
ATTACATACACATTTTTTTATATCTTATAATATATACATTAAAGATAATATTTTATATAATAATAGCAATTTAATAATTTACAATTAAATATATAATACGTAATATTTGTTTCCATTTATTAATTGATTGTTGCTTAAAATTTGGTTTGTACTCTATAATTGTTCATCAAATGATTATGGAATTATTATAGTTTACCTTTGATATAATAACAGTATAATAATATACTTTATACGAGTTCCATTAATCTACTACATTTTCAACGACATTACTTTAATGCGCAATCATCATTACTCTCGATGTAATTGCTTAATGTAATTTCTATAAGAGTAGGTCATTTCGATTGCAATTCTTTTTAACTTAAAAAAACTCGCGACACAAATTGCTTTTCTTTCTTTCCAATTCTTTCGATCGTTAAGCCTTCCCACGGTAATACTTTAATTGTAAACGAAACTACTCGCAATTGCGACTTGGCTGCAATTTTCTCTTCGGGACCCGGCGTTTCGTTCTTGCGGAAGAAATCACATTGTAGCGAAGCGCGGTGCAGCGCAAATCCGCGGAATTCACGATGATACTTGCCGCGCGGTCCGAACATATAATTCCGCCTGTTACATTCCACGATAGGTGTATTCTTTGCATGTGGAATGCAGTCGATGCAGTTAATTTCATGAGATGTTGGTAGAAGAATCTTGGGTTTACCAATAATTATTGTACAGAAAACGATAATCTTTCTGGCGAAAGATAAAATAGATGAAATAAGGTGTTTCATTTATATTCAAAGATTATTAAAAGTTTTGGTTAATCTTTATAGTCTGTAACATACAATAGAATTGCATGTTAGGTATTACAGTGTACATAATTTCTTTTCACGTGAAACGTTTAAGTTTCTCTTATATGTATATTATTTACAATATAATATAATTAATAAATAACAAACAATGAATAATTGGCTATTAAAAAAATTACTTTTATTATATAATAAATGTAAATTTATTATATTTCTGTTAAAAATACATTTTAACAGAAATGTTAGTAAAATTTATAAAGAAAGCATTGAATTTTTTCACATTTAGTAAAACAAATTATATTTTTCTTATATACTTATATTTTTTTACTAATTCTCTCTCTCTCTCTCTCTCTCTTGCTTTCTGATATCTTTTTTATTTATTTTTTTTATTATAGATAATACAGTTTCAAGTCTTTTTTGTTAGTATATTTTAATTTATTTCATATTTATCTTCAAGCTATTCTCATTTATTTTCAAGATTTTATTTTTTTCAAATTTCTATTCTTGTGTTTATCTTTACGCAGTCTATTATCTGGAATTTAGAAATTAGAAGCATGCATAATGTATGCATGCTTCTAACTCTCATATTTAACATTTCGATGCGTTACTCGATAAATTAAAAGATAAAGGAGCAAAGGATTAAAACAAAATAATCTTCATTCATATGGAAAACCATAGGGTGTATCACGAAAGGGCAATCCCCCCCGCAGAAACACAGTGGCCGTATCTTCGCCAGCTGACAGGTTTCGAGGGCGAGGCTAATGCTGTTAAAGGTTATCTAACTAACGAATGAGACGCTCGCCTTCTCTTTTGTATCCTGAAGAGAATACGTCGCACGACCCTCGTAAATGTGACGCATCCGCCGTCGGCGTTATCGCAATCTCATCGCTGAGATTCTCACGAGCTTGCCGTCATTCCGTCAGTTCTTCATTGCTGCGTCGCTTCCGTCATAAAAACTGCGTGGGTAGAGCAATTAAGCCCATAAGCAAATCGATTTGCAAATCGAGGATTTTCTCGTCTAAAAATTGATGTTGTTTTATTCTATTTATTTATTACGGTGAATTGCAAACGAATTTGCGATCGCTAATTTCTTAAATAAAGATAATCGCGTTCATTTCTTCAAGAAAATTAATTATTTTCTTATTTTGTTTTTAATACTTTTTTCTACTAACAGTTTTATATGTACTAAATTTTAGATATAATAGAAAATAAAGATCTTTCCTTATATTGAAATCGTCCTTACATTGTTACAATGATTGAGATGATATTTTTTACTGACAATAATCTAAATCTACTATATCGATATAATAGTGCACTTATAATTTGAATCATAGATATTTTACATTTTATTCAGACTTTAAAAACTAAAATAAGCAATGGCTCATTTGTTATTATTACAGACAATACTTTATTAGTATAATTGACAACGTTTTATGTGTATATTAGTTGTAATTAGTTGTATAATACGTATTCTAATTATAATTATTGAATCAACGTTCCAATATCGATTCAAAAATAGTTGAAGATAGTTTAATGAATATTCATTAATTTTTATTTTAAAATATGTACAATTATAACAAATATACAATAAAAGCAACGTTTATTATTCTAATAAAGTATTATTGTGTTAGCAACAGTATGGAGAGTATCTTTTAAGATTATCTTATCTTTCGAAATTACATCTTTCGGATTACAATGTAAAATATCGTTCGAATAATTATGAATGATAATGTATCCATAACTAACGTAAGTCTACTACATTTTGACTTTCATATAATGCAAAAATTTAATTCTAGAACAATAGCATAGAGTCAAAATCATCAAATGCTTCTCTCTCTCTCTTTCTCTCTCTCTCTCTCTCTCTCTCTCTCTCTCTCTCTCTCTTTCTCTCTCTCTTCCAAAAAATATATTGGAATAAAAAATTTCCAAAGGAACAAAGAAAAAAATTGCTTTTTACTGAGTTTTTTAATTAAAAATTTCTAATTTTTTTCTGTCATTTTCACCTCTAATTCTAATTGCCTCCTCTTTCTATCTCTTCGATTTCCTCATTGTCGTTAAATTGTTTTTCGGCATTCTCCCGTGAACGAATTCTCGATTTATGTAACGGAATATGCGGTCGAAGAATGTAGAGACGCGAAGCAAGTTGACAGCTTTCCATCCTCGTGGTCGCGTGCGGACACGTTGTTACACAGCGCGAAATGTCAAGGCATCCTCGTGCGAGTGAAAGGACGTGTCGGTAGTCCTGTCGCATCGTACCGGGCGAGCTCGCTTTCCGTGCTCACATTCGGAATAATTAACAAATTAATAACCATCGCGATTCTAATTGACTGTCATGATACCGGTGAAGTAAAAAAGAGACAGTTTCTATTGAATTATCCGTGAGGATAGCAAATATCAGAATGAATATTGATTCCTTGAATGTAATAACTATTAATGAGACAGTAAATAAATTGCAAAAGTTCTTTTTACAACTTTTGACAATAACACGTAATAAAGCAAAAGGAAAAATAATTGCATCGAAAAAAATACTAAATTTTAAATAATAAATCATTTATTCATACATATAGTGCCAACTAAATGTTTATAAATATAAAGATATATTTATTTGATATAAAAAATATTAATTTAATTAAATAATAATTTTTTTATTATATAAGTAGTAGGCACTATTTAAATAAATATTTAAATTTAGAACATTTTTCCCCAGCGTGTATATTCAAATTAATAAAAAAAAGAGTTTAGTTTTACTTCATATTGCAAAATTGTATGCAATTACAGATTATATATTTTATAGAACAATATATATAATTTTAAGACACCGATAAATATTTCAATGTATTCAAAAATAATTCTGCTGTTCTCATTATTAAATCTTTCATTATGTTCGATTAGTTTCTGTGTAAATCCATTATATATAGATGAGATATTAATTCAACGAACTGCGATAATTAGACATTTATAGTCATCTAATTTATACCATTTCTTCGATATTATCGATTGGCATTCGATACGTCGTTGTTGAATGAGAGAGAAAAATCGTAAAATACATTACACTCGATAAAGAATTAACTTTCGATACTGTTATTTCTGTAATGATTTAATGATAAAA
>NW_017259183.1:1988569-1991249 GCF_001594045.1 Atta colombica | reverse complement strand
ATACATATATATATATTCTAAAAAAATTATATTGTAAAAAAACTCCCTAACTTTTGTGTCAAAAATTAAACTTTAAACGATTTTCATATTTCTATTACAATTTTATATCTATATTAGGAACGAAATTGATAATATTTTTGAAATTGTTTCTAAAGATTCAAATTACAACGCGCAGTTACAATGAATCTAATGCGTATGTAGTACCGGTTATAACGCGATTGTAAGGCGTTATATGTACTCGAAAGAAGTAGAATGCAGGAGTTGGCGCCGAGAGTCTATTTGCAAGCAAGCAACCTTGTATCGATGATAATATATATATATCTCAACAGAGGTCAAAGATTATGTAGCGCAGTATCGATAAAGGCGGCCACACGTGTACTGTAACTGATACTTATGATCCATCTCCGTCGGTTTGTATTTCGGTGCGCAGAAAATACCGAGTAAAGTTAGTAAAGTACGATGTAGTAAATTTGTAATATGATTGCCCGCATGCGAAAATCATTTTTTTTTTGTAAAAAATCAATTTGACAAAGTACAGAATAAACTGTAAATCCTTTCGTTCCTTTTACTTCTTAAGAAACTATCGAGAAAAAGAAACAGTTTAGAAAGCTGATATTGCTACGTTTGTTTTTTCAGAGGAAGATGCCTTTAAAATTGACCCAAGTAACCTTAAAAATAAATGATTTATAAAGTATACTAAATAAATAGCAGCGCATAGTAGAAATCGCTTTCTAAGGAAACAAGGTTCTCTGGAATGATCTGTGCCATAGATTGCCTTTTCGCTACAAGCACGATTTACACGAGGTTACCTTATTTCCTTTACAGAACAACGACACATGCAAAATTGATTTACGTCAGTTTCAGAATGACCGAGCCATCCGATTCTTTACAGAGTAAAGTTTCAAGTACTGTTCTTCCGGGTTACATTTCACGATATGCATCTTGGAGATTAGCGAACGCTCTTTGTCGCAATCCTCGAAGACGACATGTATCTACCATATTACTGGCGCGGACAGTTAAGCTGGAACGTTTAGTCGGTCTAACTCTTGTCCCACGGATAGGAGACGTTAACGGTGCCCCCGTGAGCAAGGTAGGTGCCCATTAAAACTAGGATCTAGCGTTGAATGCTGCTAACAAATATGACGATCCAAGGTGCACTGCATCTGAGCTCGGTTCGCTGCGCTGTTGCGGCTAAAGTTAATTGTCGGCCGCAATTAAGAGCCGTGCTTTATTGAACACAAGCCGACGTGACGGCGTGACGGAATCATGCCGCACGCACGCCGTACGCGGGATCATGGGAAAGGGTTATATTAACGTGCGGCTCGAAAAAACATAATATCATTTAAATTACAACGCTAATTAAGTCTATCATAAACGGCGATGAATTTAAGTCTCCTCGTCGTCTCAGAAATCCATGATGATATCCTCATCTGAACCTGCCTCAGCTGGTGGCGATCGCAGATCGCGAAAGGGAGATGTCGAGATAAAGACGGAGGATGAAGTTGGAACTTCCCAGCTGATGTATTTATTTTCTATATTCGCGAGATCATGTCGTTGATTTCGTGCCACAATTGACTATAATAATGATGCGATAATTGCGCGATAAAAACGTTGTAATATAATCCGGACATGTAATCCTTGACATAAAATGTACTTAACGAGTATATGTTTGAAAAACATTTATAAGAAATGTTTCCTTGTTTGAATAGCTACGACAGATATACGATTATGCGTTTTCCGCTAATTAATTTAAATTTTTCAAAGATATATAATTTACCTTTGAAGAGAAATGAGGTTTATAATATAATACTATAACGGGAACAAAGTCGTGTTTGTTTTTCGACAATCCCAAGATGCGGTTTTTCGAAAGCGTTTACCTTCAATGTACTTTGGAATAATCTTTATGCTCGCCTCATGTACACAATGTGCTCTTGACATTGTATACCGCACGAGATGAGAATTTCTAACGAAGATGCATTGCGCGGCGCATTTCACGTGGGAAAGGTAAATACACGGGCATCCTGTTGTAACTGATTCAACGTGTTCCATATTAACTTTTTTTTACAATGACAGTATTTTCGAATTCTTCAATCGCGATTGGATAAATAGAATGTCCGATTATTGACTCACACATTACTTTTGATCGTGAGACAATTTTCAATCAATTCTGAAGACCGAAGCATTGACAATCGAAATACAACGTACAATATATAAAAATAATTTGTAATTACGCAAACAAATACGCAAACAAAACAGACATATATGAAAATTTAAACAAAAAAATTGAGAAATTAAAAGATGTTAAAAGAAAAGAAATTGAAAAAAAATATTTGGAGACAATGTTATATACGGAAAGAATGATCTTACTGAAGTATTTAAAAATTTAGCTAGATATAAATCTAAAAATGATTCTGTTGGGATTCATCGAAATAATTATGCAGGATTCAAGCATAATGTAGGCTGCTCAAATAATACTGCAAACAATTTTTATTCTAGCTTGTAACTAGCTTGAGTGCTTTAAGTGTCTTACTTAATTATTTCATAATGGTCTAACAAAATCATTTTCAGATTTGTATCTGACTAAATTTTTAATTATCTTAGCAAATCTTTCTGTACGTATAAATTATATAAAAATTCTTTTTTATATTTTGTTGTGAAAACTGAAATGTGACAATATCGT
>NW_017259183.1:1982052-1988469 GCF_001594045.1 Atta colombica | reverse complement strand
ATTACAACATTTATTATGAAGAATTAAAAATTATTATAAAGATATTAAAATTATAATATAAGTAGTTATATTCTGTATCAAAATATAGTTATATTCTGTAATATATTCTGTAATATTTCTATCAAGTAATATATTCTGTACATAGAAATATATATACAGAAATAATTTTATAATTTAAATAGAGTATTTAATTAACGATAAATATGTTTCTGCATAGGATCAGAATGGACTAAACTGAGTCGAAAAGTTCTCTACCATTTTGCAATTTTCGCAATAGTTAACAAAATATTAATTAAATAATAAAAATCGCTGAATATTAGTTTTTAATAATTTTTTATTTAAATTATCAATTTTACAGAAAAACAGCAAGAGACAGAAATTGTTTATTTTTTTGTCATAAATTCTGAGAATTTTTTCAGAATTTTTTAATACCGTATTTTCTCACGTAAAAATAGTTGCCAATAAGAAAATACAATACTAAAAAATTGATAAAAAATTCTTAGAGCTCTATGAGAAGAAAATAAACAATTTTTGTTTTTTGCTGCTTCTGTAAAGTTGATAGCATTTGAGTAAATTGCGAAAATTGCAAAATGGTAGAGGATTTTTCTTCTTAATTTAATCCATGCGAGAGTTTAATCTATGCGAGAGTTTTATCGTTAATTATCACACCTGTATAACCTTATCCTTGATTAATTAATCTTCTGTTATGCATAAAGATCATTATGTTATTCCTTAATTTTTACGTTAATAGTTACAATTTTTAATTAATTATTAATCATTACGATCATAGTAAAATTTACAACTTGTGTAAAAACAATTACGCATAGATTGTAAGCATTTTTTAAATGTATTTTAGTTAAATTTCATTATTAAATATTTTTATTACTATAATTTTTTCGTGTAGATTTAGCACGTCGCGCAAATGTCACTACATTTATTATTTCGTTAATTAAAGAATCATGTCACTACGTTTTTTGATACTTTTTTTTAATTAAGGCGTACCACAAGAACTCCTTTGTTATTTTGGATGTAATTATGTTGAAGACACTGTTTACGGATGAGAAATTAAGTAAAATGTTAGATTATTAAAAAAAATTTAGTACCCACAGCTCATGTCAAATTCTTACGAGTAGAGTAAATTGTCATTGTGGCCAAGAAATGGTCCGGCAAGATGGTACTTGATAGGACGAAGACCTTTGCACGCGAGAAATAGATGGCCGCATACTTTAACGTATAAGCATGTTTTCAAGTATCTTAGACGAGCAGGTGATTATCCTCATAGAGCATGAGAAAGGCACTAAGATGCGGGTATCTCCAAATGCCTCTGCTTAGCTTCTTCTTGCGTGTTCGCTGTTCTTTAAACAGTCTGTGATATATCAATTGACTCACATGAAGTTAATTTTGTAGAGTAACGAATTTTATTGTGAAGATAAAGAGGTTGAAATAATCGCAAATTTAAATTTTCAGATTTAAAACAACTTTAACAAGCTTTGAATTTGTAATTTCTGAAATTTATATCTCCGCCGATCTAATAATTAATGTATTTAATTGTATAGAATGAATTTAGTTGTACAGAAGAATACTCTAAATAATAATACTGTAAATAAGGATACTATAAATAATAATCTCATAAACAAAATTTAATCTCGGGAATGATTCCATGGGGAATTGCATTTTTGATCATCGAGGGCACATATGTAATTTAATTTTTATCTCGTCAAAGTACAGTGATAGCCGCGTTGTCAAATAAAATTGCTGATTTAATGTGATCTCCGATTATTACGCGATAAATGTTCGCCATGCATAACGAAAGTTTCGTTAAGCGAGACGCTTAATTATGCTTGATTATTCTGGAACTGTATGCTCACGTGAAAAAGAGGTTCCAGGATCTGGTGAACCGCACATAAATAGCGCGTTTTAATTGTGCGATGCGTGCGTAATTTAATCGTACCTGCTGTATTTAAGCGATACCTACCTCGTGCCGCCCAAGGACGATCCGTTTTTTTCAGATATTCAATACGCTGTAGCTCGCGAGTGACGAAAGATATATTTCAGAGGTAAAAGAAATTAATGTTTTAAAATTGAACAAGTACTGAAGAAAGGAGGCACGTACTGAAGAAAGAATTGGTTTTAATAGGAAAATAAACGTCAAATTAAAAAAACAATTCGAGAACAGACAAGCTGAGAATCTGAGTATTTCAGAAACCTCAGATTCTTAGCGCGTCTCGTTTCTATAATAATTGCTTTTTAATGTGACTTTATTTCTTTATTAAAATTAATTTAATATCGTCACTAATTAAGTCCATCACGAGTTCGATACCAAATTTGTAATAGTATATATAATTTATATATTTCTGAGTATCTTTTTCCAATTTTTTTCTTTTTTGTTATAACTTGTTTTTAACATCTTTAGTTTCTCAATTTTTTTCTTAAATCTTGACATATCTCCATTTATTGCGATAATTACAATATAGTATTGGGTTGTCCGGAAAGTTCGTGCCGACTAACTTATATAATTTAATAAATGTATACTAAAATTTAAATCTTCTGCGTTTCAATTTTCCTTCAAAATCGGCACGAACTGCCGGACAACCCAATATGTTACAGCTGAAAAGATTCATTTTATATAAAAAAAATAATTGAAAATGTAGAATAAAAATTTTTTTTTATATAAGGTTTTGTTTTCGAGAAAAATTTAATGTTTTGAACAATTTATAAAATAATAGAATTCATCATACGATAAATTTAATATTGTATTCTTGATTATTTACTACAATATAAACATAAGCAAAGATAGGAATCTATATTTAATCAATTTTGAATGAAAATAAAACGTCATATGAAGAAATTTTATTTTATATTTTCAATTAATTTTTTTTTATATAGAATTACTTCCATTCTGAATTGTACTATCATTATGGAGCACTCTATATATATATGTGCTCATCTATATATGTGTGATAGTACTCTGACCAAATAAGCTTATTTCTACTTAATTATGAGGTATATACAGTATTATAATATTTTATTTTATATTATTATTTTATAAAATATATAAATCGTGGTCATAAATTCAATTATTTTTAAGATAGCAAAGAGAGAGTCAATTCTGTAACACTTTAACTCACTACAGCGGGAAAATTGCAGGAAAAACTGTCTCAATGAATGTACTTGTGTTACTGAGAACTCCGATTCTTTGCCTTCAAGCACAAAAATAATTTGCATCGTTATACATGCACACGGTTTTAACGCACGCAAATAACAAGCTACAGCGCTTTAATAAGCGCCGAAGTGCAGATAGAACGACGAGATACAAGCGAAACGATTAGCCGGAAAGACTTGCTACTGCGGCTTCTCGAAAGGTTAAATGGGAGGAAAGAAGGAAGGAAAGAAAATAAAACATCCGAGAGATTATTTCTCTCCAGCCACATAATGTGATGCCGTTCGCGCGCGATTACGCCATTTCGAGAGCTGCGTTTAATATCAAAGAACGTAGTTCGAGATTTTGCGTTACCGCGAATTTCCCCTCGAATGTATGTATGTACATACTTGCTTCATTAGCCCGCTACACTATTGCGCAAATCTGTCTTTGATTAATATTCCTGAAATTACAAGCTACAAAGTCAATCTTATTGATTCCGTTATCCTCGAAAAGCAAATATTGTAACATTTTTCTCTTTCTTCTTTCTTGCTTTCTCTTCCGATTGTGATTTTAATTTAAGATTGTATGCAAACATTTACGTTCTCATTGATTTATTGGTCTGCATGTGTAATATTTATTTCTTATTAAATTTTTACAAATATAATACAATTCGTAACATATTTATATATTTCTTTTATTTTAATCCTAAAATATTTTCAATATATTATATTATATGTAAGTAGATAATATGGAAGTATATTTTATATCTTAATCTTGAAATATTATACATTCTATAATTTCGAATCGATTATTTCTTTAATTTAAGTGAAAATAAATAATATTAAGTAAAAATTAACCAATAAACACACATGAGTGGAAAAATATTAAATTTGATTAAGGTAATTTTACGTTCCTAATAATAAAATAAAATAAAAAATATTTAATTGTGAATTTTCAGTTTAATCAAACTGTGCCGACCGATTATTTGCTGATTTTAAAACACAATCCTAAACAGAAACTGGAGTAATAATATTATTAGGCATGAAAAATAGTGACTGAATGTGGCATTTTCCGTTCATATGTGTTTCTCCAAACTAATTTCAGAATCTTGAAATAAAATATTTATAAAATACTACAGAATGTAATATAGTAATCTTATAATCTAAATCAATTAAAAAATAAAAGGATATCAAATGTGCACTTTTTCACAGTTTGTTTATGATCTAATTATATGATATTCAATTTATACTTACTTATGGAATGTTTTATGTTTGAAAAGATATCAAAACTAGATTGCTGGTTATAGTCTTACATTGCTTCGAATACGTGCGCTTGAATGTAGTGGAAGTAGTACAAACATTTATTGAAATGATTTTATTACAATTTTCTCGTTACAGATTAAAGTGTTACAGAGTTAATTTTCTCAATTCTTTTTGTTTATAAAATATTTATTGTCGAGTTTCCTCATATAAACTCGATATAAAATCATCAAAAATTAACGAAAATTTTTATCCAAAATACGTATTTTTATCTATAAAGAAAATATATCTTTGGTTTATATACAATATATTCTGGAAAAATTATCTGGAAAACTGTTTTTACCGCCTTGAAGGAAAAATTATTATCGCATTATTTTAATAATAAGTGCGGTGAAAGTCTCGCGTAAGAGAGGAGGGTCTAGGAATCGTCAATGTGATCTTGCATAGGTACGCGATGCAAGCAAACGCGAAAGCACAGGATGAGTGATTATCGCCCGCACGTTGAGTATGTTAAATACTCTCTTCAGCGTAGATTTATATGCTCCGTATCCAAACGGCAAGTACGAACGTGTCGCTTGCGGCACAGCAATAAGACGCACAAGATGTACATAGCAATCTCGAGGATGCACTCTAGTAAACTCCGTACATATATGGAACTAGGATGAGTTTCTTCATTACGGTCACGAAGAATAATCTTATCTGTAAAAATAAAATACGACGTTATTTATAAGATATTATAAAATACTATAAAATATTATAAAATGTATGTTTGATATATTAGATTTACAAGTTTCTCTTTTTAATAAGAAAATCTATCGTTAAAATTTAAAATACGATAAAAGGGAGATACACTGTACATAAATCTTTCAAATATTTTCTGAATACAAAATTACATAAATAATTAAAATATTAAGCTATTGTGATTAAAATATTGCCGTTTCCATTAGGCACACCTAATATTTATTATTTTGTTTGTTTTGCAATCTTCTTGTCTTATCAAGCCGCGTGAAAACGATTGTGAAAGTAATAAACTTGACGATAACGTCTCGTAATATAATTTATAGCGCTGTAAAGTCATCTATACGTATGTATGTGCGTAATTAAATAGACAGAGTATAAGCAATAAAATGTGGCAATTGTAAAATGTGAGAGATAAAAAGTCGTACATGTCGCACATATTAGTATCTGTTATGCGTAATTACAACGATTGAGATAATGTAAACTGTAATATGTATAAGATTAATTATGCATATATAAACATGTTAAAACACATACACACACACACACACACACACACACACACACACACACACACACACGCACGCGTATTATAATCGTTTTTATTTAAAAATATTGATATAAAAGGAATAATCTTTTACCGCAACTGCAGTATTCAAAACATTAAACATTAGTTTAAATTTTTTTTAATTAAAATTTTTCTTTTAAATTAAAAAAAGGTAGAAAAGAAACTGATTAAAGAATAAAATTTCATAAATTTCATGAATATAATAAAAACAAAATATCTTATTTTTAGAATTTGATATGGGTAATTATCAAGATAAGGACTGTCCAAGAAAAAACCTTCCCACACAAAAACTCACATATCCTCCAAATCACTTAAAAAAAATAATTTTTTAATTTAGTAGGCTTTGCAATAAATGTAAGAAACGATTGAAACAGTTAGTTTCGTAATCGCTTTGTTCTCAGTTGCAAAATGGCAAGTGAAGTAGAAACACGCAAATCCATAATCAAAATTTTTCTAGAACACGGAGTGGAGTTTCATCAAAATCGCGCGGGAGGCGGGAGTTTGCAGGAAAACGATCAATAGTCATTTCAAGGAATAGGCATTTCAAGGAAAACTTGATTATCAACCGTAAAGAAGGATCTGGAAAGAAAAAGGGTTTTCAGAGTTCAAAAACAACGAACAAAGAGGGCATCTGAGAAAGTGACCCAGACCATCATAAAAAGTATGATGGAGGGGATTCCAGAAAAAATTAAAAATTTTTCAAAAGTAGT
>NW_017259183.1:1981285-1981952 GCF_001594045.1 Atta colombica | reverse complement strand
TTAAAAATTTTTTGTCAAAAGTAATTATTAAGAATTTTTTTAAATATAGTTTTAATTATAATTAAAAGACATTTCTAAAATGGGTTTGCTTTTGAAAATCGGTCAAGTGGTTTGGAGGATATGTGAATTTTTGTGTGGGAAGGTTTTTTCTTGGACAGTCCTTATTTAAAATATTTTATTTTTATTTTTAATATCATATTTTATTTTTAATATAAGTAATAGTCAATATATTAAGAAAGTACGAAAAGATGGTCTGTTTTATAATTATTCGTGTTGATTTCAAGTTTGCTAACAAATATTAAAATAGCAACTTATATAAGATCAGTTAAATAGAGTATTAATTTAGAACACTCTGCACAACTGTGGCAATCTTCTTGACCAACAGTGAACAGGCTAGATTGTAAAGCACTCGGTGATGCGGAGAAATGAGATATAATGTACGTAAAGTCTGATTTTTATTGAATAATAGCAATTACCTGACTTTCTATACTTCATTATACGTTGCGTCGATTGTACGCAATAATGTACCATATGCAGTGTACGTATAAAACCGTTTAATACGCATATGATGAAGCGGAAACCAAAGAGACGATCTCAACATTTACATTTACTGCGTAGGCAAACATGCGGCTGCTTCACTATTCTATTATCCTTGAGGAAGAAAAAA
>NW_017259183.1:1963251-1981185 GCF_001594045.1 Atta colombica | reverse complement strand
GAGAGAGAGAGAGAGAGAGAGAGAGAGAGAGAGAGAGAGAGAGAGAGAGAGAGAGAGCCAAAGTAACACGCAATAGGTGAGAAGATTAGGCTTTTTGCTATCGACCTCTTCCCCCTTGTTTATTTCCTTCTGTTTTACGTTCGAGAAAATCTCCGATTAAAGGAATACCGGACGATCTATAAACCGTTAACGTTCGACGAAAGTATAGCGTTAAATTACTCATACGCACTATTAGAATGTCGGAACTGTTACTATCAAGTATGTATGTACGGTATCTTGCAATTTAATAATTATTAGCACGCATTTCTGATAGAATATGGTGAAAAAATAGTAAATTATTGCATGGTTCCGCATTCCTGCTACTTTTTAATTGTCGCTTGTAAATGTTTCTACTAAAGATACTACCAATCAATTTGGAATCATTAATTTGTAAGAATTAAAATAATAAGATATACATACAATATAATGAAAATTAATTTTGTCAGACAGATCGATACACAGCTTTAAAGTACTTGATATTAATAAAACGGAGAAACACAAACATACATTTAAATTAATCATTATCACTTGTGTAAATTGTATTTCTATATTTAATTTAAACATTTGATTTATAATTTATACATTACCATTTTTTTTTAATAACATAAAAATGTAACTTTCTCGATATCTGTAATGAGATTAATCATTATTTTTCCGATAAAATTTCCTTGATTGTTTTAACTTGAAATATTATAAGTATTTTTTTAAACTTATGAAATCTTATTCTTCAATTAATTTGTTCCATCTAAAAAAAAAATGAAATATCAAAGATGTATTGTAATAACGTTATCGGTAAACCATGAGAAAAATAGCCATTCAATCTTGATAGGAAGTAGAGCGCTCCTTTTTGCAGGTTGTTGGTTTAAGAGACAAGAAGAAACTCCGCAAGAATAATTTAATTTTACAGACTGTTAGGCGATAAAATGTGAGGGCAAATGTCTATGGCAGGCTTTTTTATACATATTTTGTAGAGGTGAATGGCTATAATGTATAATGAATTAATTAATCTGCGGCGATTATAAGTTTGACTTTTACAAAAAAAAATAGTAAAGAAACGGAACACATTTATTTTCTGCTAACATTAATAAACATAAAAAAAAACAAACAAAATGTAAATATTTACTAATTTTAAATAATTTTAAATAATTCTAAAAAATTATTTATTTAGCAATCAAATAATATAGCCATTATATCAAATAATATATCAAATAATATAATCATTTTATCGCTGTTTAAACTGTATGAGTACCCTTTTCTTATATAATGATTTAATTCATATAGTTATATAAAAATTTAATTACTTTTTAATTACATTTAGTTTTTACAACTGATTTGTGATTGATGTCACTTATATAGCCGCTTAAAAAGCAAAATATTTTCTTTGCAGCGTTTGAAGCGATAGAGGGTTTCATAAGTAATTTTTGTACTTTGTTAGAAACGAGAAATGAATCTTATGATGCACTAACAGATTACTAATTAATGATATCCAGAAGCGATTATTCTTCAATTACATATGCAAGTTTTTTGTTACATTCTTTGTTTATTTCGAAAAGTAGACATCTTATTGTTAGAAAAAACTCGATTCGAATTATTTTGTAATTGTTGGCATTTATTCTGTTATCATTATATTCTTTGCAATATCATATTATCACAAAATTAAATTTCAACTTTGAAGAATCAGAAATATATTAAAGGTATGTAAAAAATAATGTTTAGTTTTGATTTAATTTGCATAATAAAAAATAAGTTATTTCTAATTGGTGCAATGTCTAAGAAATTGACTCTGTTGTTTACCACAATAATTAATTTTAAAATTGATAGCATTTTTCAATTTGCGAATGGAAAACAATGGAAAAGTTAAAATAACCTATCAATTCGAAATCAGTGCATTTATCTAATTTTAAATTACAATATTACTTTGCTATAATGAAACTATTGATTCAGAATTCAATGCACGCATATTTTATTTAATGTAAAATAATTAAAGTTATTAAAAAAATAATAATAACAATGTCAACATTATTTTTATGTTTTCAATAAAATTTATATATAAAAAAAATATATATATGCTATGCATAGACCCTTCGGAGAAGAGAAATGCACAGTTCCCTTATAGAAGAACAAAAATAATCAAAACCGCTTAAACGGATTATGCTCAACAAATATTTACAAATTAATTTTGAAAAAGAGAAAAGAATTGTAGGTGAAAGCTATTATTTTTTTTAAATTCAAGACGGCTTGTGTTATAAATATAAGTTTTTCTAGTTTTAAAGGTTATTGAGTATTTTAGGAGACGTCAGCAACTGTAGATGAAAATAAATCGAAAATAAAAACTATTTATTTTTTTTGTGCTAAAACTTATATGTTTTGTTTAGCAGATCATAAGCTATAACATATGAGAAAATTATTTGATTTTACCAGGACCCAATTTCATATAAGATTAGTGCGAAGTCCTTTATTATTAAACTTTTATATTACTTTTAAATTATAATTTCCTTTTATTATTTATTTTTATTAATTACCATTCTAATTTTAAATTGTTTTTATAGTTTTTTTTTATTTGATCTAGTAGCACCAAGTGTTTTAACATGAAAAATTTTTCTATTTAAATTAAATTTTTTTATTTTATATATACGGTTAATTTTTTTATGGTAACATTACAATTTAAATTGAGCAATGTAACACAATTTTGTAATAATGTTTTGTATAATGTTTTGAAGGACAATTAAATATTATTTTAGTTAGAAGAGAAAATGTCTTCGAATGAATTGTGATATGATAATTTCATTCAAGAAGGATTTAAATCATTTGGATTGGAATAGGGAGAGACTTTAAGATATCTACATATATATATACTTAGGTTTCATTATATAAAAATTAAAGATATAATAGTATCATTAGGTTAAGTAAATAATGAAAATAGTATCACTTGGATTTTATTTTTCATTTTGATAGTAGAAATTAACTTGGCACTAATTGTTATCAAATCTTTTATATGAATCATACTCATCTTTTATACAAATGATACATATCATTAGGTAGTTATATCATTGCAAGATTATTTTGATGATAAAACGTTAAAAATTGTTCAAGATTAGAAATACGTAAATATATTAAATTTACAGAAAAATGTCTCACATATACTTAATTACATTTCAAACTAATTTATTGAACATAATGCAATCTCTTGTATACATAAAAATTAATATACAGATAAAAACATAAATATCTAAACTGAGGCAAAATGTAAATGTCAAAATCAATTATGTTATTTTATTTCATTGAGAATGCTCTTAAAAAAACGAATAATGCAAGAAGATAATTCATGATTATAAAAAATTATTAATAATAATTTTTGCGCTATCATCCTAAAATTCTAAAGCATCGTCTACAATACACAGAGTAAGAAGTAAGAGTAAGAAATTGACCAATCACAGTTGATTATTCTTCTTACATTCGACGATTTTTATTGTAGACGATGCATAATGAACACTCATATAATAATTTTTATTATGAAATTCGCTTGTACACAAAAGTTATGGCTTAAATAATATAAAGATTTCATTACTGAAATAACTATGGAAGATGAATTTATCTTCAATCACAAAAGCTTCAATTACAGCAGAAAATAATTTTCTTTTGTGATGATGTGCTTACAAGTAGGAACAACTAAGAACATTATTCAAATACGACTGCTTCTTAAAAACGTAAGCACAATCTTTAAATGCTAAATATGTATTGTTTAAAATATAAACGTTCTCGTTAACCGGAATAGCTCCATAAAAGGAGCTCCTTATTCTATGTTTAGCTTATTTTTATTTATCAACTTATGCACAGTTATTATTTTACACTTAAATATTATTTAATTCATAAATATATTTCTTACTTTAATTTGCAATTTGCTGCTCTGAACGTTATTAGAATTTTTTTTCATCGCTATATGTACGAAGAAGTACCTACATTCTCGTCTAATTTTATAAATTAGTCGTGTAATCGAGGAGAAGAATAATGACGGGGGTCATGTCCCGCGTAATTTTACTCGCCACAATTTAGGTCTCCGTTTCTCATCTCGCCGATTGATTAATCACCGAGTCAGGTTGCTCTTTAACCGCGCGTGCATTTTCGTGGCGCGCCTCACTTTGCCTGAAATTTATTTGTTTCACACTCGAGCGGGCGGGTGTGCCGTTCCACGGAATGACACATAAATCAAGTCTTCGTCGAGACTGCCGTTTTTCTTTTACCCTCGTTCTCTCGTTCTTTCAAAAGAACTTGCGGCTCTCACGACGCGGATCACCTTACTATCTCAGCGACGGATCCGGAACAGGCGAGAGTTGTCACGAACATTTCGGAGATGCCATTTTGCAATTCGTGGAGCGTAAAAAGTGGAGAAGTGCGAAAAAGTACGTGTGTTCGTGGAATTTCTGGAGAAAACATGATAATGTCTTCTTTCTTTTTTCATTGATTTTGTTAAATGTATAGGAGGTGTACTATCTCTGATCTGCAATCTAAGACCACAAAATATTTACAAAATATTTAAAATAAGTCTTATAAATATTATGTGCTATCTGAAATGCGATTTCATGTACTATATACCTATATAAGCCAATTTCGACTATGAGATTATCGGATCTCATAACTAGCTGTGCTTTAATTTTGATTAAGTATTTATTAGATTTAAATGACTTGTGTTTGATTTATATGACAAAGGAATCTTTATTTTTTTTCTATATCCTTAGGAGCAAAGATATTATACAAAGTCATAATATTGAAATATTAAGTTAAAATAATTATCATTATCATCATTATAAACTTTATGTTCTGAATATAGATGACTTTTGAAGTCTATCTTATGTATATAACAGTATTGTACTACATCTTATGTAGGAACCACGAAAAAAAATATTACTATCATTATATATATTTAATGTCAGCTTCTAATTTTTAGTATTAATATTATTAATAATTTAATTATATTATTAATAATTTAATATGTCTATTCTCTTTCTAAATTAGGTATATGAGTGTTTGTTGAGGACAAATCAATTTAAAATAAAAATATACATTCATTGATAATAATTTCTAATTTGAGGCAAATGACATTGACAAAACAATTCAGTTAACAAATGCTTTTTGATATGTATAGAAAGAAATAGACATGTTTTAACAAAAAACTAAATGTAAAACAATTACATTAAGTAATATAAATTATATTAAGTAATATAAATATAAATTACATTAAGTAATAATTATATTAAATTACATTAAATAACGTATATCAGTTACAGATTTATCAGTTACCTTACAAAATAAGTTACCTTACAAATAATTCTTGCTTCATCTATTGAAATTAACTGGAATAAATCTATTTTATCTTGGTATAGAGTGCTTTCGAACTGAAATAATGTCAAAACGCATTTTGTATGACATTTTACTGTTGTCAGCAATTTTCTCAGCAATTTCCAATATTATATCTAAATATTATTTTTTCTTACACTAAAACTATGAAATTAGTATTGAAATTAGTATTCTTTAGGTATTGCCTCGAGGCAACTTTCATTTTTAGGCAACCTCTTTTATAATAAAATATATAACTTTTTACTTTACTAAAATAGATATTATGAGAATATATATATTTACAATTATACATACAATAATATGTATATAAAAATATATCAAGAATACAAAATTAATAATGTTTTGTTTATATTAATCAAATTATATTAACTAATACACTGTTATTACAAGTATAATTTTACATATTCTTAATTTACGGAAAACTTTATATTGTATGCATTAATTTATATGCATGCAATATTTCATCGAAATTGTTAGCTTCAACTCAAGTCGACATGTATTGTTAAAATTTATATAAAATTCAAAAAACATCCATTAAAACACATTTGTGTCTAGCATAAAGATATAATATTATAAAGATAGTTACGATCGTTTATATCTTGTAATGTAGCAATACATACGTAATATAAATACAAATACATTCCACGAAAAAATAGCAATCTAATCTAGATCATCTTTGTAATTATTTTATCGATTAATACTTATTAGTTAACGTGTACATACATATCTTATCTTCCAATGTACCTTAGTAGTAATTTAGTGTTATTACAGTTAATTCTCACGAAGTTCCTAGAAAATCTGCAAAAACAAAGTAAAAATTGTTTCTGAAATTTTGATAAAAAGTATTAAAACGCGCATTTGTGTCTCGTGCGACAAGATTTAATTCAAATTTTCAGTCGACTCGAAAACTATAATATGAATAAAACTATATAATATGACGAAGACAGCGCTGGTACTATTATTGTTCACTCCTTCTGTAATTTGGGCTTTTTTGAATATCCTTTTGGAAAACCAAGGCCTATCTATTGTCTGTATCTTTTGGTCACATGGAATCTTTCTGTATACTTATCTTTCGTTTACTATCGAATTTGCAATGATTATACAGATATATTCCGATACAGCACTTGGATTTATACAATAGTACATATCGCGGGAATTATAATCGCGGGTCGAGTATATAATAATTTAATTCGTCATAATTTATTTCGTTTTAGATAACCGTTTTAAAATATAACTCAAGTACCTAACGTTACTTGAATTTATAAAATTTCTTAAATTTTGTTAATCGTTTCCTTCATTAAAAGAGTCTTTGACATTAGGCACAATTATAGGCAAATATAAATTTATAAAAAGTTTTTGAACAGATCAATTTTAATGTTCATATTATTATTTATTGTAAAAGAAATATGTTTAGTAAAATTAGTATTTGTATTTCTATTACTTTCTTAGATTGACTTTCAATATAGCTCTTTTAAATCTTATGTTTCAAATATTGATCAACTTTTAATAATTTCTTTATCTGTTACACTTCTTGTATACATTGCAATAACAATTTTTATTTAAATGTATGATATTCTAATAATTAATTTTTATATTTATGTAATCGATCAATGTTTTTAAAGGAAATAAAATCTTCGAAGCGCTTCTATCCATAGAAAAACTATTAATAGTATTATTGTACCCTTTTTGATGCTATACAAATTTAAATATATTATTTCATATTTCTAAAAATAGCGGAAATATTTTAAGTAGACAAAGTTACTGCCCAACACACACACACACACACACACACACACACACACACACACACACACACACACACACACACCCACACACACCCTATATACATATATATGTATATTATATGTATATAGATACAAACATATTTACTTCATAAGTTACTCCCTAATGACAGATGCGTCAAAATTAATACAATTTGAAAGGCTTGAAGATCTTTTAAAATTTTTTTAAGGCTCTTGAATAATCTAACGTCACGATTCAATATGAGGTGACTCAGGAATTTTAATCCTTTGAAATACTTTATATATAATAATTAAAAAAAATTGTATTAATTAACATGTCGTAAAGAGTTTATTATAAAATAGTTAAAATAGAAGAAAGAAAAAAAATGTTATTTTGAACATATTAAATGAATACACCTACATTAAAACGTATTAAGTAGGAAACAAGTTTCTGTGTGACTTTAATTGCTTATATAACACAATTAAAATATGTGCATATATGTGTTTCATTAAAAAATAAAGAATTTTGGACTTTCTAAGTTTTACAAATACAATAATAAATAATTGGGCTAATAAGAATCGACACGCAGTTGTCCGTGCGTAACTATGAATATAAATTAAATTAAATTTGTACAAATAAATGTTTCGGCTCTATTTGAGCTATTTTCGGTGTTGAAATATATGATAATATTAAATATTTCGCTCTTCATGGTACATAACGAAATTCTTAAAAAAAAAAAGGAACAGTTATGGGCATAGTGGATAGAGCGATCTTGCTTTCACATCCAAAATTTATCAGATAATTTCATTTTTATTATCAATATTTTTATTTATTATCAATCTTAACAATGACTACGCATTTGATTTTATATTTAACACGATTGACTTAACTACTAAACAAATTAATGACAATAATAATATTGTAAAAATGAATTATTGATTTACAATCCCATTTCTGGTATTTCTTATAAATTAAAATACTTTCAATGAACATTTTCAATCTTAAATTTAATCTTGCTTATTTTAATCTCAATAAACTTTCATACATTATTAAAGGACACAAAAAAAACGCTCTTCTCAACTTCGCTAAAAAAAAATACAGTGTACAAAATATTTTGCAAGGATTGCGACTTATATAAGGCAAACTAGTAAGAAACTAAAAACTCGGATACAAACATATAAATCACATCAATACAAATACCATCACGCTATTTGTAATTACTGAACATTGAACGAATGAATTTAAACCATGATTTTGACTGAAATATTGTGACAATTTTGCGCAAAGAACATTTTTTTAAATAAGCATTTTATTTTGGAGATGCTTTTTATAAAATGACAAAAGAATAATTTGAATTTGCAAACGGATATTGAATATTTACATCACTTCTATGTTTCCATTTTAAATAATTTATGTACTAACTTTTAATGCTTATTTATTGTATCTATGTTTATGCTTCTATATTTAGTCCACAGTTTAATTTGCCATTCCAACTCTGACACAGTAAGGGAGACCGGCTAGTAGATTCATTTTTCAGTTTCGTATTTTTACGAAATTAAGAGTTTTATCGAAAAAATGAATTCTACACCAGTCACTACGTACATTTGATTATCTAATAACATTTTAATAAGAAGAAACTGATAATTAATTGAAAAAAAATGTAAAAAGAAAAAAATTTTCCTAATGTACTCCATCTTGTGAATCAACTAGTTCCAGGACCGGCATAACTAATGATATGGGATAACTTGATTAAGATTATTAAGATAAAGATTAATATATTTTAAGCTGCTTCTTTAGCTACATATTAATAAAATTATTATAAAAATATATTTTAAACACAAACATTCGCTTTGCAGAGCAAAACAACGCTTCTTTTTGCTAAATTCGTTTATTTCGTGCAAAAACACATCGAATGAGTCTAGTTTTATCAAGATTGAACGTGAAGGAACTAAGCTTATAACATTTATCATTGAGGCAAATCTCTTTAAAGGAATGAAATATTAAATAGAGTCGTCACTAAATGAGTCATATAGCCCCATGCTGTGATTATCCTACTATTATCTCCATCTGTTCATTTTTAAAAACATTAACAGTATACGATAACAAAGATAGACGATAACAAAGATAAACAAAAAAAAATCTGTTGGATTTTATTATAAGTAAGAATTACACTTACTATTTAAATAGGAATCAAATATCTCAGCAATCATATACAATCGTAAAATCAAAAATTTAAGAATAAAAATATTTATTTTTGTGTACGAGTTTTTAAAATTGAAGCGTAATTTCTATGACAGATGTATTCGCAATGAGATGTTACAGCAGACAGTCGCTGTGTGCTCAGACACGTTTATGCGTGTCTCATGTGTTTTTAACGTAGTCTCGATTATTCTACTTATTCCTATAGTCTACTGATCCCTACTTTTAACTTTCTTGAGCTATTAATTTTTAACAATTCTTTTGACGTTCGTTCTTTTACAAATTATTATATATTATTAACAAATTGTAACTATTATTGAAATTGTTTTTTCATAGCACTAGTGAGTTATCTTATTTATTATCACATATTATTTCAACAATTAAATATTCTGAATAATTGTTACACCGTCACTTATAGTTCATATAAAATTACTACAAATCGCTTGTAACGGAATTTCGTTATGTGTTATAAAGAGTGAAACATTTAATATTATATTTCATCGCTGAAGACGCTGAAGATGGCTCAAAGCGAAATCGAAACATTCATTTGTACAAATTAAGGTTAATAGAGGAAAGGTCCCCTAGTGGAGATATCAAGTTTATTTTAAAATGTTAGAAATCTATGGGCAGAATTAAAAAATATAATGGATCATTTTGAAAGAAATTTAATAAGCTTTAAGATAATGTTATGTAAAATTTAATTCAAATTTTATTTTTTTTTATAAATTAAAGAAATGTAAAAAGAAATGAACAAATCGCAAAGTCAAAAAATTGTGCTTCTAATATGAGATGTCCCGAGAAATCGATAATAAAACGCAAAGTATATTCAGTATTGCAATTAAAAAACTTTATTTAATGTTTCTCAAATATAAACAAACATAGCCAGTGCGCGCATAAAATGAGTATGCGATGCATTGTACTTAGAACTCGTCTTCAGGCAGTTGGAATCAAGGAATAAGCATCACAGGAATAAGCACTCGATGTTTCATTCCGATTATCCTTTTTATTATTGTACAATAACATTTATACTTCTGCAATGATTTTCACTATGATTTTCATTAGGAGCATAGATTATTTCATATTAGAAATAGCCTGGATATCTTATGTTATGATTTCCACACCTTTACGATTTTACGATCATCAAATCTAACTTTTATAATTAAGCAATTCAACATATCACGTATTTTTCTATTAGTACGATCTTACTCTATCACATGAAGATTATTGTTAAATATTTACTTATTAAATAATCAACAGGTTTAAAGGCTCATCTCAACGAAACTTGAAGATATCCAAATTCTGAAATCTTTTTTTTTGCAATGCCTACAGACACTAATAATAAATTTTCCATTAAAGTTTTTAATCCAAGAGCAATGAATTCATGGTGGAACAATAGATAGCGTTTATTAGTTTAACAGAAATGCTGCTATCTCATATTAGGCGCCTATCTCATCATAAGGATGGGCTTTTCTCTATACATATATTTATAGTTATGGATGGATAATGTCAATTTTCATTAGCACAATCATTTATTATAGTATTTCATTAAAATTAAAACATATATAATGTATATGTATTAATTTTAATGAAAAATATATAACTAAATATGTTTTATTAAATTCAGATACAGAGCTCCAGATTTCAACGAGTCAATGATTATTTTCATGTATTCTATTCTAATCTGTTAGAAAACAACGCAGATTACAAAAGACAAAATAAATTTACTGTATCTTAATTCATCAATGAATAATAGGAGCTAAAAAACATAAGCAATATATGTGGATTATAACGTAATTTTTTAAAAGAATTATTGTGTATAGGAGGAATTGGTTATCGTACGGGATTGATTGTTAAAATGCTTATAATTCAAATATATGGCAGAAAAATCTCTTTTTTTTTTATTATAGATTGCTGATATAATATTAAATTGTTGTGTATTTGCACTACAAGCTTTGTATACATTTTATTTATAACGGTTTTTAAGAAAATAAAGTTGGTGAGTAAATTTTTCTTATCACCTATTTTGTTGTCTGATAAGTCTTCGGCACTATTAATCGCGATATCCCTGTATTCATAGAAAATGACATGTCTTACAAGATCTATGCTATAATTAATCATTATCCTGACGAAGTTTATGAATACAATCTCTTTTATTAAAAATGGCTATGTAGAATAGATTGACCAAAATAGGACGAGGTTAAATAATAATTAATTTTAATATCTTTAAAGAACATGTTTTTAGAGAATATACTTACAATTATATTATATTTCATATAGATACATATGTTTTTTCATTTTTCATATAGAAACTACGATATAAAAATAAATTATATATTTTATGATTAAAATAATTATTTTATTTGTACTAATATCATAATTACTATTATTTCTCAAAATATAGATTAAACTAAAAACTGTGTTTTATGTATTGTATATAACAAATATGTTACTGCCAATCCTAGAACCTATGACAATCAATGGGATTAATTATTACATTTTCACAACTTCATTTAAAATTAAATAACTTATTTTTACGATATGATGAATTCGCGAGAAATATTTTTTTTAATACCTAAAGGTATATTATAACGTATATAATATTTCATCAAGTATTCACTTTTTTTTAAAAATCAGTAATCAAAAATTGTGACAACCAGCCTCGATCTCTCTTACACATGCGCAAAACCTATATTAGAATTGCTGTGTTACATGCTCTGAACCCTCTTTTCGTTGAGACTATTAAAGTACTTCGTTTCTGGTGAAATGTAATGTGAAAGAGTTTTCGAGGTCACTGACTTCGAATCCGGATTAAAATTTGAAAATACAAACTAGCTGAACCAATGTAGCGGACGAAATTGTTTAAAATTCTCTGGTTTCACCGAAATGTAATATTAGAGGGATTTCGGGGATGCTGATGCCGAATCCAAATTTAAAAATTCAAGTTTAAAAAATAGAAATCCAAATTTAAAAATTCAAAATGATTGAATTAATATGGCGGACGGAAATGCTAAAAGTTCAATTTCGGCAAAATGTAGCGTTAGATTTTTAGAGTCTCTGATTTTGAATTCGAATTTAAAATTTGAAAATTCAAAATGGCTGAATCAATATAGAATAGAAAAATTTAAAATGACTGATTCAATACGGACGGAAATGAAAAGATCAAAAGTCACCCGATTTTGAAATAATAAATAGTGTTAGAGGTTTTCCGTCCAGAATGTTTTAATCTTTCATATCTCATGAATAACAATTCCAAAAGGATTCTGCAATATGTTATATGAAATGTTTTAATAGCCAAAATGTTTATTAAAAATCTCCAAGATTTATTCAAACCGGATTGGAAGCTCCAAGAAGGAAGTGGCTTAAGAGATGCAATGCAAAAATTGAAAGTGAATATAAAAGCATAAATAGCGCATAAATCCTATATATTTTATTCTCCAAATCGGTTATTATTAACATGTGGGGAGGAGAGGAGGGAAAGACTGACTTTGCCCCCTCAACAAAAAATTTTTTTTAGTTAAACAAAATGAGCGCAAAAATTTTTTCTGTTAATTTTAAGAGCGCATGAATAGCGCATTATTATATTATTCATAAAAATTTGATTAAGTGGGAGGGGGGAAGGAAGTCCCTTAGAAGGGACAGAGAAGGAAGGAAAGACATGAGAAGTCCTTTTTAAGAGTTACAGCAAAATTTGAAATTGCTTGAAAATGGTAGCACATAAATCAAAGATATATTTTATATAGTTCATTAAAGCACCTCCCTCTTGGAACAAAGCAGTCATATTCATCCCTAAATCGTTAAAAATTGCGTTATTATGTATGGAAATTCCACACATGTCAAATTCATATGTGTAGAGTTTATCAGATTCTACATATCGTCGTCCCTGACAGCTTGTATACGTAATCTTTTGCAAAATATATAAATATCTAAATGGCAGCATAATATTTAAATTATATTTTAATTAATTGCGTTTATATTTTTTTATTATTATTTTATATATTCAAAACATTTTTCTACTATTATTTTTCTCATTTTAACAAAACTGTTTTCATTGATTATAATGAAAGCATTTTTTTCAGTTTTACAAGTCACTTTTGGTCATTACTACAATACAGTTATATAAGATAATATAAAATAACGGATCTTCTATTTTGAAAGCAATGATGGAAGCTGAATTTTCTGATGAACAATAATAATAGATATATAGATAGATTATTTTATTTATCGCAGCAAGAATGGGATCCTCTCAAGCGCTAAAGACAACAAAGCAACACAAAGTAATGCAAAGTAATACAATAAAGTAATATAGAGATCATAAAAGAATGAATACAAATAATATACAGGGTGTCCCTCGTAACTGTGATCACAATTTTTCTGGAACTTCTGATAATCTGACAAAAATTATTTTGTTTATATTATTGAAAAGTTAGTCAGTTTTCAATCAGCTACAAATTGCAATATTAAAAATTCGCAAAATATTCTTTTTTAAGAAAAAAATTAAAGTTATCCTAATTTTTTTAAATAGCACTACGCACAGAACAAAATGAATTTAATTGAATTAACTAAAATTCTGATAGAAAATAAACGATCCAGAATTTTATTTAGCTAAACTCTATAAGATTTCTGGTTAAATCTATTAAAATTCTAGTTGAAATAACCAACATTCAGTAGATTTAATCAGAAATTTAGTAGACTTAATCAGAAATCGGATTCGTTCATTTTCCACCAGAATTCCAATTAATTCAACCAAACATTTTTTTTCGTATTTCTTACTTCATAATATTGTAACTAAAATGTAAAATTTTTTCTTTCAAGAAAAGAATTCAGTGATCAGCTATATTATGACATTGAGATGACCTTAAATCAGATGTGTAGGATCAATGAATGGAAACGTTTTCGTGAAAAATTATTTTGTATACTAAGAAAAATGGTCTGGTTGGATTAAACACTAATTCTGATGGAAAATAGACGAATCAGAATTTTCTAGTTATGTTATAATTCTAGTTGAGATAACTAGAATTCTGATTAATATAATTATTCTGGTAAAAATAAGAATTCTAGTAGATTTTACCAGAAATATTGTATCAATCAGAATTTCAGTTATCTCAACTAGAATTCTAATAAATTTAATTAGAAATTCTGATTCGTCCATTTTCAATCAGAAATTTTTTTTCAGTATTAAACTTTACATGTTTTTCATTACATTGTTCAATAAAAAAATGTACCTGTAGACAAATTGAGGAATCGATGTAGCCATTTCTGTATTCGTGGTATTCCCGAAGTTAACAGTTTATTACACACGTGTATATATGTAGTATGCATGTAAAAAAAATATCAACATAACTTGTAGTACTTGCAGTGTAACTTGAACGCTGTTACAACAGTCTTAGTTCTTGTGTTCAGTCTTAGTTTGTCATTAGAGGAAATTGTAGTTCAATTTCAGTTTATCGAAAATGTATTCCTATAATGAGAAAGTTAATATGCTGCTAATACAAAAATTTTTTTTTAGAATATGTCCATATAAAATTTAATACAAATAAATATTCTTTCACGAAAATATTTTCGCTAATTGATCTCACACGTCTGATTTTAAAGTCTCAAAGTCATAGTATAACAAGTCGTTGAACTCATCTTGATATCAATTTCAATATTATGAAGTAAAAAATAAGTAATGCTATTTAAAAAAATTAGGATGACCTTGATTTTTTTCCTAAAAAAGAATATTTTGCAAATTTTTAATATTGCAATTTGTAGCCGATTAAAAACTAACTAACTTTTATTCAAAATAATTTTTATCAGATCGTCGAAAAAAATCGCGCCGGAAAAATCGTGATTACAGTTATGTGGAACACCCTATAAAAACAAACAAGTAATAGGTGATTATAAAAGAAGAAAAGAAGAAGAGTATTATATATATGTAGTCTTTGTTTTTTAATGAATCGTAAACAAATATTCATATAAAATTGTAACCATATTTTTAGTGTTTCATTGAATAAATATAATTATAAATATATTCTTATGCTATTTTTTATAAGTAAGAATATAGAATCTTATAAGTAAAAATATTAATAAATATAAATAAATATATATGTACACAAATATATACAGCATATTTGCAATATGCATATTTTTTAAGAAAATCTGTTCATATATTATGTATAAATAAAAAATAAGATGTAATCATATTATATTCTCAACTTATATTTTTAATTTTTTAATCAATAAATAGTTCAATTTTTATTTTTAATCTTTATTTTCTAAATAGAGTTGATTTACATATATATATAAACAAAACGGAACTTCAATATTATTTTGAAATTATAAATTATACTGTATGCGTGTTGTGTCCGGAAATGATCGCATCATCTCACGTGAGCAGGTAGAAATAAACTAAATCGAAAAGTTCTAATAACATCTTGCAAATTAATAAATATGCCTACACTCCTAAGATTAAAAAAATATTTATTATTATTATGTCAATAATCTACAGTAAACGAACAAAATGTTCTGTTATATACTAATTGAATTAATAGTTTTTTGACCATCAATTCCGTATGACAGTCAGTTTTAATCTCTCGTTATAACAGTGATATTATATATTTGCTTTTTTTTCTTCGAATTTCTTTTTCTAAATTTCTATTAAAATTTATATAAATTAATTTTAAAGCCATTCTTGTTCGCTGTTCAATATATCGTCATAGCTGAATTTTATCAATAAATTAAAAAAATAGAAGAAAAAGCTCAACCTAAATAGTATTCTATTTGCAATTAATCATAGGCGTATCCAAAAGAAGGAGAGGAGGAAGAGAGGTTGAGGATTCAAACCTTCCCAAAATTTTTTATTAATTTCATTTTGAGAGGATCTCATTAGCGCATCTTGATAACACACAGTGTTATCGGTGCCTAATAATTTTTCACTACTAATGAGAATATTTTATTTTGAAACCAATTAGCGATGTGTCGAAATTTCTCTTTCATTTTGAATTGTAGAAAATATACAACTTTACTTCTGACTTTATGTGAATTTTTTACTGTTGCATAAAACCTAAAAACTTGTCGAAGAAAATCTTTTTCTAAATTCATATAATTGTAAATCAATTATGAGACTATAAAACAATATTGTAGAATTACTATTTCAATATTTTTTTCTATATTCATGTGAGATTGCATAGTCATCTCACACATATTATACATGGAAATTAGTCAAGTTTTTGGATTAATTAATTATTAATTATAACGTCAAAATAATTGATTAAATCGAATTATAGTTCAAGCGTAAAAATGTTTGCAAAATACTTCTATAATATCTAAATTATACTCTCAATCTTTTAGAGTGAATTGTCACTTTAAAAAGTCACTCTAAAAAAAAATCTCACTCTTGAAGGTTAAAAATTGATCTCACTCTTTTTCAAAACTGGTTAAATTTTCTCTCTTTAGAATAAGATTCCAAAAAATTTAGAGATTATATCTTTATTTATTGTATTTTTAATATTTATATTAGGGAACTTCCTCTTGTAAATGATTTATTTTTTTGTGGTATTATTATTATTGATAATTGATAATTGTAAACAACAAATGAAAAAGATTCATATATTTTGAAACTTGAGACTCTTTAAACTCAGTTGAAGAATCTCATTTTAAGTAAAAAAATTAATCTTAAGAATAGCAAATATTAGCACACGATATGGCGGATCACAGGATGTTAAATTTTTATTATTTATTTATTTATTTAAACGCTGAATAGTTCATTCGTAAAAGGATTAATGGCTACAAACCTCGATTAAGTAAAGCAGCGTGACGCAACTTTATCTAATATGTAATCCTATACGAAAAGAGATTATATTACATCAAGCGAACGTGAAGAATAAATTCTTAATGTTTCGTCTTAATTATTATAGATACATTGTTAATATCTTTTGTTATATCAAGCGACATGATAACCAAGTGTATGTTTTTCTTCGAATTTCTTTTTCTAAATTTCTATTAAAATTTATATAAATTAATTTTAAAGCCATTCTTGTTCGCTGTTCAATATATCGTCATAGCTGAATTTTATCAATAAATTAAAAAAATAGAAGAAAAAGCTCAACCTAAATAGTATTCTATTTGCAATTAATCATAGGCGTATCCAAAAGAAGGAGAGGAGGGAGAGAGGTTGAGGATTTAAACCTTCCCAAAATTTTTTATTAATTTCATTTTGAGAGAATCTCATTAGCGCATCTTGATTGCCATTGTCAAATTCGCGATGTTACTACTAGCTTTATTTGGAGTTTTGACAACAAATTTTAGATTAAAATTACTCAGAAACTAAAACCGCAATCCAAAATTAAAAATATTATTATATAATGTTATCGATATCTTTCGATGCGACCAGTCCAAATAAAAAGAGACCATTTTAGATTTTTAGATTTTTTTTAGTCGTATGTATGACACATACATATAAAATACATTAAGCTGCCTTTCACAATGTGTGTTTCATTCAAATATTACATTAAATTTAGCAAGTGAATATTAATGCACATATATATGTAATAATTATCAGTGTATATGAGATAATCAGAGAGAGAGAGAGGGAGAGAGAGAGAGAGAGAGAGAGAGAGA
>NW_017259183.1:1958133-1963151 GCF_001594045.1 Atta colombica | reverse complement strand
GAGAGAGAGAGAGAGAGAGAGAGAGAGAGAGAGAGAGAGAGAGAGAGAGAGAGAGAGACGGACGAGACTTTACAGTCAAACATTGCATCGTCCGGTATAGTAATTGATTAATTGAGTATAGTTATTAAATAATACATTTATCTCTCAGAACTTCGATTGTATACTGATTATTTTCGGACTTGCAATCAATCTGAGATAATTCTCCTCAAATTAAATTAAAATTTGTAAAGAACCTATTGTGAAAAATTTTTAACTGTGAGGACACCGGTACAATATGTGCGAAATTAGAGTTTTATTCTCGACTAAGATAATATTTTTTACAATAAGTTCTTTACAGATTTTAATTTAATTAAAGGGAATTATTGACATCTCAGATTAATTGTGTTATAAATCAGAAAGTAATCAGCGCATAATATATAGTTCTGAAATAAATGTAAAAATATACTATATGCATATTGATTGATGTATTACTCCGAATGTCTAACTTTGAACGTAATTAACGTTCTCATATGTGATGTATTTAAATATATAATTTTATATAATAATATAATTATATAAATCCAACATAACTTGTGTATTTGATAACACGAGGTTTTGTATTACTATTAACAAATACGCGAATCCATGTAGCAATCGTGTTACTTAATACTACTATTGCTCGATTATAAATGTAACATTCGATCAAATTCACAACATTCTCATTATACATATATAAGGAAATTATTTTTTCGTTACCGCATTCCAATTAAATGATTTTATATGATTTGAATGAGAAAGAATGCTTTCACAAATATGCAAACGTATGAAAGTAGTAGAAGAAAGTATTGTAGTTTAGAGTATTCTTGTCAGATAGACAATGTATATTGAATTCAATGTCTTTTTATATTCTCTGTACAACATTTTTTTTTACAAAAATATTAACCCTTCATTTTTTGTTATTTTTTGTTAACGATGTTATAAAACGTACCTGTAAGATAAATAATACATTAAAATGTCACTGTTATAACATACATTATCAATCTTTCATATTTAATTATTGACTAAGGAAATCAATAACATTCATAAAAATATTGAATCATCGAATCTTATATTATAATTAAATATGAAACAATTAAATATTAAATAAGAGTCAATGCAAGTGTTGGTGTAAAAAAAGGAGATTAAATTAATATTACATAACATATGAACGAATAATTCGCAAATTAGATTCCCAAAAACATCAAATCCGAAATATATTAAATCTTTACGCATTTAATACGTAAATTTTAAAAATATAATTTGCAAATTTATTATTACATTTATATTTATATTTACATTTATATTTATTATTATTATATTTATTTATTACATATTTATTTATTACATTTTTATATATTTAATCTAATCTGAACTTAGAATTATTTTCTTTTTACGCAACTAACATCCGCGTTAATATTTAAAGAATAAAAAGAGCGATTTGTTTTATGTGTTACATTTAAACTTGATGATTACCAGTCTTTTTAAATGAATAGATCTTGAATCAGAAATACGCATGCTTTACTTAAGAATGTTGCTGATTGCTCTCGCTTTACACTTCGTAATTAATCAGTGTCTCGAATCAATGTTATATACGTTTTTTTTCTTTTTTAAATTGATTTATACCTTTAATCGTAAGACGATCGATTTTTATTAATTGATTGACATTAATTGATTAACGTCTTTGATTAACTGAAAGAAACAGACTTAATTAAATTAAAATTGAAATGTTGAGAAGTCAAATTGTTAAAAAGAAAACGTGAAAGAGGAAGAGATATTTTTTTTATATTGAATGTACATTGTGAGAATTTGCTTTGTTTGTTGAGAATGATTTTGCTGTTGAGAATGATTAGTTTGTCATTTTTTATTAACAATCGATAATTAATTAACGAACTGATATTACTTGTATATGATAATTTAGTATTAATAATAATTGATAAGATAATATATCAAATATACCTCATCAGAATGATACCCAGTCAAAAAATAAGTTAATTCCAAGATATTTTATATTTTTATAGATTACATGAATCACAATGTCAAATAACTACTAAAAAATTATATTGCTTGTTACAAAATGATATATAAACATTATTATTAATAAAATTATCCGTCGCATAAAGAAAAAAAATTAATATGATATTGACTTCAGAATTTAATGCAACATTACATACTTACATCTATATCTTGGAGTTTACATCAAAATTGATGTCAAATCGTTTGACGTGTGATCCGAATGATGTGATCCGACCTTTCGTGTTCACGAATGCATAAAGTATTGTATAACGCAAAGTTGCACCGTGACATTTCATTAGCAAACACGTTACTCACGGCGACGTGTCGGACTTGTTTTAGCTGCACAGTCAATATAATTACCGAGCACCGACGTTTACGACCGGCTGATACCTGCTGTTCTGTTCTAGGCTATATCTCAACATTGAACGACGCTAATAATCCTATAATACAGGTCTAGGACACGCTTCTCGCGCGAAACGTAAATCTCCTCGCCTCTTTTTCTTTCTTTGCAAAAGTCGTGCTTAGAAGAGCAGTGATTAAACCATTCTGATCAGTTACAAATTATTAAACCGGTAACATTAGGCCGGTGTTTTCAAATTTAATGGGATAACATTAAAAGATGGTTTAAAACTATAATAAATTAATCTATCAATTCTTCTTTTTTTTTTAATTTTATTTAATTTCAATATTTAATTTCAAATATTCAAAATTTTTTATTTGAAAAAAGATAAAAATTTTTACAAATTTTAAGAATTTAATTATTATGATATGATAATATAATTTGAAAGAAATATAATTAGCGATATGATAAAATACAATAAATATCTAAATATATATTACAAAAAACATTTAATACGAATAAGCACATTTATGTGAATATATTATATAAACAAATATTATATTTTTTATATTTGTGACATTATATTTTTTTATATATTTATTATTTTCTAATTCTAATTTATTATTGTCATAAATTCGCAATCTGATCAGTAAAATTCATATTCAATGTGTAAGAAAGCAATTAAAGAACTTCCTCTTTCTTATAAAAGAGAGATTATTGGTGAAAACCGGAGCTAATTATGAACCAGAGTTAATCAATATCTTTGCGAACTGGTTTTACTTGGTTCGGCATATTACATACGATGTTTATTATGTTGTGCCTAATCGATGAAATTATCGATTGCGAGCACACGATCGCCCCTAGTCCTTCAAGGACGCACACGCGTGTAGTGAAAAAAATGCGTGATTTACTTATTTCTCGCAAAATTACGATTTCTCGACATCGCGTTGCTCGCTTTTAATCCTGTTATTGCCGAGATTCCTGGTCGACGACTTGCACCTGTTCCGGACCATTTACGATGTAACATCATCAAGGAAATTCTCCATCGAGACATTAACTGGTATAAAGTATTAACGTTCAATGTTAACGATCAATTTTGTCATGCATTTTACGTAGAATTATGTGACAATTTATTCTGAAATACATTGAAAAATAAGTATTTCAAAATAAATAGATATATAAATAGATAAATTTATAAATAAATGAAATATTAAAATGAATAAAATTTTGCATTTTTTATATACTCGAAATACACACAAAAAAGAAAAGTTTTTGTTTATATTACTTTGTAACTTGAAAATAAAATAAATTATTAAATTCAGTGTCTATTAATTATTAACAATGATAGCCATTATGCAATAAATCATTTAAATACGCTGATGAATGGAATAGTGAGTAATTGCTTTCAAATAGCAAGGATTATTTATCGATTAGCAAGTGTCTTTGTCTTGATGTTTGTCTGATAGACAAACTATTCAAGCAATCTGTAACAATAATTGATTGCGGTTTTAATGTGATTGCAGTTGCGCAAACGTGATATCTTATTCGATACGTGCGAAATTAATTAGCAATTTATTGCTTTAGTGATCTTTGTAAGGATTGGATAATGCGATGTTATTTAAAAAACAAATAAAAAATATTGTAAAATTAAGAACAATTTTATCTATATTAATAATTAAGATATTAACAATGAATATTAATCTAATAATAATACTAATTTATTAACTATTAATGCTAAACTTCAATTAGATTAAAAAAATTGATCTGCGCAAACATTTGATATCTGTATCAAACTAGTACTTTATTTTTTAAATCCCGATGCAACTGATAAAATTTTGATTTTTCTTTAACAATAAAATTTGATTCTAGCTGATATGCTTTAAAAAGAGTTTTGCATTTAAATGTGAAATAAAACGCGATTTGTACACATATTTGACATTTTCATACATATATCCTCAATTTTTATATACAAAAATAGAAAAATTGATAATAATTTTTTTATTTCAATTTTGATCAATTTAAATAATTTATAACATTTTTTGATAAAATTTGCATAGATTATAGAGAATTGCAGAAAATGTAAAATCTTTAAAAAAATGTTAAAAAAAATTTATCTTTTTCTAATCCAAAAAGCAAAAAGTCAAAATCTGTTTATTTCTTTGATTGCTTTGAATGTTAAAAAAAAGTTAAAATCAAACTTTTCTTAAAATATATTAAAAATTTTAGAAGATTTTCGAGAAGAATTAGAATTCTAAAATTCAGAAAATGAATTACACCTCACAAACATATATCTGTTTGTTTTGATATCAAAACACTGTTGTTTGTGCCACTGCTGCAGGTAATATTACTCATTGATGTAAAACAACCGTCAATAATTTAATTATCGACAATGCTCTCCAAGGCCACGCCTTGCAATTTCGTTCCACGAAGTGAAATTTAATTGATCATAAATGTAAAGGCGTTGCAACCGCAGCACGGATACATCGATTATGCAACGTGTTTTAAAACTATCGCTTCTTTCTTCATATTTTGTATTTAATCTAAATCCTTTTTATTTTATATAACATACTTTTGGTTCTTTTATATAAATTTTAATCTAAGACAAGAATTATTACAGTAGTTTAATTGCATTTATAAGTCTGGAAAA
>NW_017259183.1:1955137-1958033 GCF_001594045.1 Atta colombica | reverse complement strand
TATATATATATAATTCACATTTTAAATTATTTAAGCATTAAAGATCCAGCTTTGACCGATGTAGGCTACTAGTTTATCGATTGTGTTTCTCATATTTACGATTTAAAATAAGATTCTTATTGTTTGTATTGTATATTGTTTTATCTAAGATTTGTTTTAAAAAATAAAAATAAATCGAAAATAAATCGATTTTTTAGTTAATCAAACGAAAAGTCAACAGACAACACGATTATTTTCAAAATGCATTAGAAGCATTTGGAACAATTGGAATCCACTTTGTATCATAAATAACTACATAATTCTGTGTATACTAATCGAATTTAAATTGCTTCAACGCGTAGCATTTCAATCTATCGCATTTCAACTTATATTTAATATAGATATATTTGATAGAAAAGAGTTTGAACAATAGTTTTGCCTTTAGCGATTTGATTGCACATAAACCATGATATGCACGTATATTTCCATACTGTTAACTTCATACATGTACGATGCTGAAAACGTAACGTTCCTATTGAGAGACAGCATGCCGAGTATTTAGAACTCATTTGTGTCATCAGCTTCATAGATCAGAATCTCGTGAAACAAATAGTTCACACACACACACACACACACACACACACCTACAAAATTTATGCAATGTTAATAGATCGAGTCTATTCATGCGATCGCTGCGAATGACTTCGCTCGAATTCCATAAAGCTTTTGTCATAGCTTTGTTATACAGAGAAAGTCGTCTCCGTCATTTTTGTAATGTCCTCAACAACGACGGAATTTCGACCAGTGAAATAATTCATTTTACGAAAAATTTTATGAAAGTGCATTTTATTGTGACAAACATGTCAACTTTTTATATTTTATTTTGATTTTAAGCGTTTCATGTAGTTTTTTTAGAATTCGTATAAAATTGAAACTTATTCTTTTTGCAAGAAATTGAATATTTGATACAAATCTATTTTTTTAAATCACTTGTTAGATATTTCGCTGATACACCTTGGTATTTGTTTTTGCGGCGTATAGTACGTTGTATTTACAAAAGGTTGCCGCGCTATTACTCACACATTACACTCGAGCGAACAGGTAGTGAATCAAGACACTTCATGTATTATTCTTTGAAAGATGATTGTATCTCTTGATAATTACAATAAACAATTATTCATCATACGTTAACTATCTCAAACATAAATAGTAGTGTTATAAGTATTGTGCGAAAGACTTCCATTGATGTCTGTGCGCGAGTGTATAATTACCAGTGAGTGTTTTTTTGCAAGTATTATGCGAGTGTAACTTAAGAGAGTAAACTAAAGAGGAGGAAAGAAAAAGGTTAAACAATCTGAGAAGAAAGAGGTCTGATTATCTAAGAAGAGGAGGAAATTAAGACGAGAGGTATCGTTGATGGAATAATTTTACGATATTATTTTTTTGCGTAATATTAATTAATCTTTTCGGTTGTGGATTATTTTATTTCATTACCATATAAAAGATAATAATCATGAAAAAAAGGAAATCTAAAATTTTATAAAAATAAACTACAAAAATATTTTTGTGAAGATGAGAAATTGTTCTTGCGAATAATTATTTTCCAAGAATTGTTATAATTTTCGGGAATAATTATTTTAATAAATATTTAATGGCCAATAATTCCTTTATTTTTTAAGCAAAAATTGAAGACAATATATTTATATTTTAAAATATCTTTAATCAGTAATGTATGTATTTCCGTCTTTCACAATTTTTCAGCCATCTTTTAAGTTTATTTCTCTGATGCTGTTCTCAATCGACTGTCGGGCGTAGCCCGACACAGACAAATCGACACAGATAAAATTACCACGCAAAACATTGGAACCATTCGTGAACAGTCTAATCACTTATGGCATTATCTCCGTCTACAGCAGAAAACTTTTTATGGATGCAGCATTTTTTGTTTAAATAAAACAACATAATGTGCAGAAAATATTCTCATTCTTTACTTTCTATATTTAAAATAATGTCAAAATTTCAATCAATCTTAGTAAATTGTTTCTTAAATGCACGTTAAAATTTCAACTTTCATAAAATGGTTGTCATAAATATGAATAAACATTTATTAATGACGTTAACAGCGCTATCTCCCGAAAACAGAATAAACTTAGCCTAACAATTAAAAGAAATAAAAAATTTAATTCTTCTAATAAAAATTATTATCTTTTGAATTATTATCTTTTGAAATATGGATTATTTCCAGCAATGTTTTAATTTTAATTGTATATTATATTTGTTAAAGAATCAGCTTAGTCAACATAATAAATAACTCCGCTGTTGCGTATCAGTTAGTGACAAGTAAATTCTTTTTTTACTAAATTTGTAATCACAAATGTTTGGCAATTTTATTAGATACGTTAAATCTATCTGAATGCTTACATAAGATATAAGATTACAATAAAATTACTATAAATCAATATTATATCTTACAGATTCGATCGTTGCCTTAAAATAAATTATTAATTGTGGCAAATATCATCTTGGAATCACTTGTCATTATTTGTAAATTTATTGAATATCGAAAATATATTTACACGTAAGTATATATATAGATATAGATTGAGCTTATCATATATCGATTCATGAAATAAAATTCAACAATTCATATCAAGCTATACCAATGTACTCTTTGTACATCTTTCCTTTTAGTGTATTATCTTTTACTTCAGAATATATAAATAAGATAAATAATATCAATAGCATTAATTACACAAAAGTATTAGAAATTTTACATTTTATTAGTATTTATAAATAATGTGAGATACAAACAGAAAAAATAAAAGTTAAATAATATTGAAAATAAAAAATAATTAATATTTTTTAAATAAAAAATTTTTAATTTTTTTTTTTGGCATTGTATTAATTAATATTATAC
>NW_017259183.1:1946940-1955102 GCF_001594045.1 Atta colombica | reverse complement strand
ATATATATATATATATATATATATAAACACACAATTGTAAGGAATAAACGATTTATAATTTTTTTCTGAAATAAATGATTTCTGTAAATCTAAAAGTATTAATGTGAAAGATTCTAATCTTAAAATGTTTTTAAATAAATTCCAGTTGAATTCCAGTTGAATTCCAGTTGATGTCATTCATCATTTTTTATTTCGATTTGTGATTTTTTTTTTAACATATTAGCTGCATTTAAGTTTATAGTGCATGATTTTAATAGCAATATTTGTATGAATGAATTGCAATAAATTTAGAATCTGTTTAGATGAAAAATTTGATGTTTTAAATTTTGAATTTTTCGAAATGTGCGCGCGCGCATGTATGTGCCTTTTCCCTAAACCATTATTAAATTCATTATTAATTTTACACACACACACACGCGCGCGCGCGCGCACATATTCGTAATCTCTCTCTCTCTCTCTCTCTCTCTCTCTCTCTCTCTCTCTCTCTCTCTCTCTCTATCTATCTATCTATCTATCTATCTATCTATCTATGTATCTATCTATCTATCTATCTATCTATTATCTATCTATCTATCTATCTATCTATTATCTATCTATCTATCTATCTATCTATTATCTATCTATCTATCTATCTATCTATCTCCATAAAATTTATTTTTAAGAACTGAATTGCTTACAAACTTTTTTGTAATTCGGAGAGGACAATAGCTCCGGTAAAAGTAATAGCTTTTATAAGTTATTTATAAAAATATCAATACATATAAAAAAATGTACAATTTATGAAAAAATCGAGTCTTTATTCAATTATTATTCAATTTATTATAATTATTCCTTATTCACATAGCAGAATTTCAAACTTTTCAGCACATAGTAAGATGGGAATTTTCTTAAAAACGTATAATTCTTTGGAAACATTGATAAATTTTCTATGAAACTGAAGTAATGAATAAAATTCTATATCATAAATTATGAAGAAAGAGTTTATATATCTACAAACTATTTTTCATATTCCAATTAACTTACCACACATTTCTCCTTTATAATTTTTTTGTCTTGAATATAATTTTTATATATCTGATATTGTTATATGTTCAGAATTTTTTATGTTCTTTTGCCTGTTAGATCTTGTTTCATCCAATACCTGTATAATGATCGACTTATTGATATCATTGGGCATTTTGAATGAAAACTCTGAATACTGAAAGTAATGAGTTGCCAGTAATAATTAAATATTCTTATAAATTAGCAATAAAAATAAATATAAATAAATATAAAAAATGCTAATTGCTTTTCTTTAAAAATGTCATATACTTTTTCTTGAAATACTTTCTCATTGAGATATTCGTCTTCCACAAATTGTGTTCTCTGTCTTTTAACATTAATTTTTTTAATAACTGGCATAATGTCCTTCGGTTTTTTGTGGAATTTAATTTTAACTGCTTTTTTTTCAAAATTTTCGGTACATAGCGATATTGTATAAAACCGCTGTTTGTCTTTTTATTATAAAAAGTGCTCCTAAATAAAATATATACATAAATTTTGATAAAACAATAGTATTAATATATGAATTATAAAAATACATTCATAACCTTCAGGCGAATATGAGGCTGAGTAATTTCGGAAAAGAATTGACTATTTTTCTAGCCAATTCTTTTCAATTGGCTGGATGGATACCTTTCAAAAAAAATTTGATATCAAACATATAGAATAAAATAAAAAGCTTATTTCTTATAAGTTGGAAAAAATTATGATACCTTACATATCATTGTTCAGTTTGACCATTTCAGCACATATTCTAATAAATTTTTGACGGTCGGTATTTGGAACGATACTAGAATCAAGAATACTTAATAATTCTTCTTGTATGTTCTTCAATATCATATGTTTCAATTCAAGCTCGAACGTTCAATTTATTTTCTATGTTGTTAGTCTAAGTATATTTGAAGCAAATATTTTAAACATTCTTATATTATTTACTTATTTTCATGAAATAAATTACGCGTTTAATAATATATTTTTTTAAATATTATAATATAATTAATATATATATGTTAAATATTTATGTTAAATATTTTTGTGGATGTAGCAAAATAGGTATATTTTGTACATTATTTATTCATTTACCACAGAATTTCTGGGTTGCTCATCAACTTGTGACTTCACTACAGGCAATTGGCGCACTGTAGATATATTATTTTTTCGACTCCATCAGTGGATCCATTATTAATAATAATACAGTCCTATAGTTACAACAATATTTATAGAATTTCTTCATGCTAATGGTTGTACATACATTTATTTCTAATGATTAATTTTAAAATATCGATATTTTTGCTGCTTTAAATTCAATAGTCTCTTCCTCAATCCAGTTTTAGAGTTCTTTTAAATCAGTTTCTGTCAGCGAAAGAAATGCTTCGCCATCAATAAATTTATCTGCAATATATACACAATATTTAAAAAGAGATGCAAGATATAAAAATATACAAGTTGCAGCACACCAATAATTATGCCATCTGCTTTTAATGTTATATTACAGAAATGAGGATAAAATGGATAGAAAAATATAAAAATCTGCATAAAAATGCCAAACTTGCTCGTAATATTTCGCTAGTATAAATATCTTTTCTAATAACCTGCAAATAGGCGGTGACAATTCTACATAATAAGATCTCAAGATGTTCCAATATTTTGTGTAGGGAATTTAACAATAATAATAAATGGATAAAAATGAAGGCTATCTTTATTTTGTATTAATATAAATGAACATATCAATTTAAATATATTTATATCAATTTAAATATATTTATATTTAAATTGATTACAAAAGTAATTAATTAATATACATAATATACATAATATTCTCTTTATACTAAAAGCTGTAACATCGTTTATGTCAAAACTGAAATCCGATAGTATACATTTATACATATAATAAATTACAAAAGCGTATGTCATAGGACTATGTACGAAAATTTTGTTTTATAATTTAATCATACAGAAAATGGTTTCAGGTGAAGGAGACGATTAATACTGATTAATCTATATTCTGAATATTGATCTATATAGTAATCATTTAATGATTCTTTCAGCCATTTAATGTGTGCCATTCTTCGCACTATAAATAAACTTGATCATTATTAATTAGCAGTATTTTCTTAATACAATCAAATATAATGTTTCCATCGACAGATTCAGTATCACTATCAATGACAACAAACAATTCAATACGGTATTCAATGCCATGAACTACAATTCTATCAAATTAAAAAATGTAATCATTCTCTAATTCCTTAATTCATAAAGTTTACTTTTTCTTGGAATGGTTACCTATGATATCGCTATACATATTCTAATTTTCTACTATCCGTTGGACTTTCTCCCGTTCCCCAAATTTCGCATTGCGATATTTGGCAGATATTTATCATAATTTTGGGGATATTTTTATAATTGTAACATATACCTCCATGCTTTTTAAATATACAATGTTTTGTTTCGAATCGAAAACAATTCAACGTAAAGAATCTGAATTATGAATACAATCGCTGTAATGGCTTAAATGATGATGTTTATTAATCGGATTGATGTCTTTTCAAAATAAATTTTTATGCTGAATAATTAGTTGTGAAAAATAATAGATAATCGAAGTTTGTGTATATATAATAGATAATCGAAGGTGTAAATACTATTTCCGTTATTCTGTTTAGAAGTAATCCCAAATATTCATCTTCTCTTCTTTATTAGATATTATAAATGAAAAAATCCTCGTTAAATACCATATTTGACTACCTGTCTGAGAAAATGTATGATCCTTTAAGTTCAATATTGATGTCATTGAGAAATTAAGTGATGGTTTATTTTTTTGTTCTGATAAACCATATTTAAATAAATGAATCCTACTATTAAAAGTATTTGGTTTTAAATTATATGCTTATGGATAAGAAAGTGACGCAAAACTAGTTTCAATTCCCATGCAATGCGAAATTTGGGGAACGGGAGAAAGTCCAACGGATAGTAGAAAATTAGAATATGTACAGCGATATCATAGGTAATCATTCCAAGAAAAAGTAAACTTTATAAATTAAGGAATTAGAGAATGATGATTACATTTTTTAATTTGATAGAATTGTAGTTCATTGAATACCGTATTGAAAATATCATGCATTGGATCGAACACAAAATTTTGTGTACAATGAAAATAACGAGAAGCAGGTAGAGGACTATTTTCTTTTATTCCGCTTTTTTTTCTGTACTTGATTATCATACAATTCTTTTGTTCGAGATACAGCAGGTAAGTTTCTATTATTTTTGAAATTATTATGATTTCATGCAAAGTCGACAAAAGTACAGAATAGATGGCCTGAGGAATTCAAATAATTAATAGCCAACTAATCCGTCAGCACATACAGAAGCAAGAGATGCTCTAAGTATCCATTTTGTCCCATTATAAATTGTAGTAACGCCATTGTCACTTTTTGAAATTTTCAAATCTCATAAAAATGATGCTAACACTGTTTCCATTCCATATTTTATCAATATCAGCAGTATGACACAATGTATTGCACCTAAAAATGAATTCAGAATTCATGTTGTGGAATATTTTGTATAATGACTCCAAGCTTATGCGGGTGTACTTTTGAACCAAGAGGATTGTTAATTACTATGTCGTCATAATACAATTGGATTCTAAGTGCATTAGGATTTTTTTGGAAAAATTCGTGTGTTTTGAAAGTGTCACCATCTCTGAACGAAACTAGCAATTATCATCTGAACTTTTTTCTGAAGTAATATACTGACGTATATCATTATAAGACATGATCAAGTTATTTAAAGTTTCGATCATAGGTACATACTGCATTGTCTCGTATACTTGTTTCTATTGCCATTGATAATTACCTGAAACTTGATTGATCTATTCTATATTCTAGAGGTATCTCCAGTGATTCGATATATGCATAGTTATTTTTTAGCATTTGTATTTGATTTTTTAAAGATTACATGTTTTTAAATAAATTGACAAACTGGAATTTATTTAAAAACATTTTAACATCAGAATTTTTCACATCAATTTTTACTTTTAAATTTACAGAAATCATTTATGTCGGAAAAAAAATAATCATAAATCGAAATCATTTATTCGTTATATAGTGAAACGTAACGAATTCATGATGTCGTATGTTCGTCCAATGATTTTTTTTTTATTTTTATATATATATATATGTATATATATATGCTTTCGATGATTCGATGAATAACGATGAACATGATGTATGAAAATTCTATAGACATATATAGTTACATACGAAGATATATTCAAATAAAAAAATATATTCAATAATTTTTTAGATTCTTTCAGTTTTCATTTCTCATTAATATTTAGATATTCATATTCATTTCTATTATATTGAAAAGTTCAATCCTTAACATTGCAATTGAATTTGTTTTTTTCAAATAAAATTCTAATTTTTAAAAATTACGTTAATTTCGTTGTATTTTATGCAATTTATATATAACATTTTTTTGGGCAGTTAATATAATTCGTTTAAATAGTATTAATTATTTGTCGTAGAGCATCGTTATGTAATTGATGCGCGTAAGTAATGATCGAGCACATACATCTATCTGTTAACAATGATAAATCGGCAATGATAGCCGAGATAGTAGAAGTTTTTCTCTTTTAAATTAGTCTCTGACTAATTTTAAAATACAGCCATAATTTATGTGGTTAAATCGAGGATTAGATCCAATCTGGCTTAAAAAATTTATATTTTCTACATAATTATATAGCAAAATTAATATCTACTTCTAGATGATTAATATTGATATATGAATTATTTAATGTATATGAGTTACAAAATCAAGTATAAAATAATTTTTGATATATGATTGCTTGAAATCAGAAATGGTTTATAATATGTATATGCTGTTGATTTAAATCTTTGTCACTCCCAAATTATAATCTTGCGCAGTCCTCATATCTCAGTGATCATGTATGTATTAATAATCCTGTTCGATTAGCTAACACATTAGAACTTTTCACAGATTGCATATCATATTCGCTTAGTTGAAGAAATAAAACAAATGAAATACTGCGTGTATTGCAGAAGAAATTTGTAATTTTTATTAGCAAATAATATAAAAAGATATGCATATGTTAATTTGTAAAAATAAATATTACAAAGAAACTAACAATTTGAAATAATTGCATATTACTATTCGTGAATTATACGACCAATCCACAACTATTTTATAATATTTACATTTTCATAGATTTATGAGTACAATTTTTTTACATTTGTACTAATAAAAATAATGAATTTCTTTTGAAGATTTTAATTCAATGATCCACAAAATAAAAGATCTTTATTCTTAAAATTATATATCCACTCTGATAATCTTTGTTACGGACCAATTGATTTTCTCATATGCTATTTCGCTATTGCTTATCAATAATTTCAATCTGTGCCACCTATATTGAGATCGACTGGTTAGACCGGTCTTATTACGATCTAGCCTTCGTGACACCGAACGTGCCGATTTATCTGTAAGGTGATTATCGCTACCGTGGTGTAAGATCATCGATTGCTCCGATGATCTTAATTTCGCTACTTCTATTTCCTCATCTTGAAAGCAAATACAATCATAGGATTTGTATCCTAATAACCTCAAACTTCGCATGTGCTGGAGGGTACTTCTCTACATAATAATTTTAGATATATCGACATGTAAATGATAGCCGTTGGAATTCCCCTTTCCTTGCGTGGGTGTCTCGATTTACTTGTAGATGATGCTTCCGTAATGAAAATTTTATGCTGCAGTGTAACAGATTTCTAAATCCCGAATTAAAAAATGGTTAAATATATTAATCAATATTTAATAACAAACAGTATTTCGATAAGTAGCAATTTATTATAAGAAACGATGTGAAGCACATTAAACCCAGTTACGGAAATTATATAGTAAAGCGCAATATAAGCATTGATAAAATGAATTTTTTAAAACAAACCCATTACATAATTTTAACTCTTAATGTGATGATTTTTCAGTTGTTTATTATTTACACAATGAGCGATCTTTCGTGTCTCGGATTAATTTACACCACTTTTACAAGTACAAAGATATTATAAGTGATTCTTCCATATACTTTAGGAAGTATTTATAAGGTTGCGTATTTACAAAATTATATATAAATGTTATAATTAATTACAATAATTACTTGATATAATAATCTAATATTTCAAAGAAAAGAAATACGCAGGACATAAATGACTCATTGTGTGTATTAAATGTTAAATGATGTTTTAAACGAAGATAATATTACAGCAAAATACGTAATACATATTTCATTTCAAAGAGGTTACAGAAAAATCAGCATCAAATTCGGCTGAGGAATTCATGGTTAAAAGGGCACCTTATTCTAGAATTCTTCACGCAAATCACCTAATATATAAATATTAATCAAAAAGCATTTAATGCTCCGTGGGGGGGGGGGGAAGGAACAATATCGTTTGCTCGTGACGCAAACTCTTAAATAGACGGCAAGTAACTCTCCAGCGAGATGCAATTCTGTTTCTTGATAGCGCACTTACACGATCGCTCACTCGACGTTTACGTAACACGTTCACAATTTAACTAGCCTAGCGCGAGAAAAATCGTTTTTGCGCGCGCGAGAATCTCTTCTCGCCTTTCCTCTTGTTCTCGGGTGCAAGCGAGCTCGCAGGAGGAAGTCGAACGATTCTGACTCGCAATCGCTCGGGGTTAAGTGTAGTGCCGTCTAGATACGTTTTATGTTACCCCGCCAATTAAGCGTATTTAGCAACCGCGATTGCGGTCGGTGTCGTTATCGTGGTTACAACGCGACTTGTCAATTGACTTCAATTATATGATTATGCAGATAGACGCAGGTGAACTTCTTGTAGCACCTAGCTTGCTAAAACGGTGCATTCATGAAGTATTAGAAATCGATTTTTCTCACTCGTAATTTCATCTCAAGCGACTCAATTATGAATATGTAAATTGACAGTCAGTCATAAATCTTATATGAATATGCAAATTGATGATTAGAGTGCCGCGATGGTGGCTAATATTCTCACAGTGTACGTATACGTTTTTTTTTGCTCGCAAACAATCTTCCCGGGCAAACATTCTCAGAGAATTTCCTCTCT
>NW_017259183.1:1941097-1946840 GCF_001594045.1 Atta colombica | reverse complement strand
TAACGCCGCAGATATTTCAAGAAATTATTTAAAAGATGATGATGATTAACAGTTTAATATTTATTGAATTTGTTAATAAATTTATTTTAATAAATATTAAATAGATCCAAAAATAAATAAGTAATCAAATCTTATTAAAATATTTACTACAACAAATTTATGAAATTCTTTTAGATGTAATTCTTGAATTTTTAATAAGTATACAATCAGAAAAATAGTGATAATAGAATAAATTAACAAATATGCGGAATAAAATATTTTTGTACGTGATTTTGTTTCTGAAAAAAAAAAAAAATTATAACAGTCTATAATATTTACGAAATACATAATAATCTTGATTTAACACAAATCTGCCATGCGTACGTACACACACATATTATTTATATCCATATATTTTTTATTATCATGAATTAATTGATGTAAGATTAAAATTGTTCCATTTCTTCTGTTCCACATTCACTAGAGAGTTATGCATTTACACCGAAACGACTACGAGTCTTTCGTAAGTATTGCTAATTAGTGGAACGAAAGATTAAAAAAGAAGAAAAAAAAATAACGTGGAAGCGGTCGGTCGGGTGTATTTTCTCCTTCTCGGCCAACGAGTTCAGGAGGTCAGTCGCTGTACCCGAAGGCGCGATGGACCTCTATCCGGTGTTTATCTTCCGCATCGCGCCGCAGGATCGTAACGCACCGTGTCGGTATAACCAGTTCTAACGGACGTTATCTGATGCTTCGGTCGGTTCAAACAAGAAGTCTTAAAATGCCAGTGCCGATTTGCGAACTCACATAGGTCACGGATACACGGAGGTCGGAAATATAATTTCTCACTGACAAATATATAAATCAAAATAAGCAGATAAATTATTTGTCATTATCATGGAAGTATAATATATTATGGGAACACAGATAAATAGCAAAAATGTCAAAATAAATTTATGTACGATTAAAGTATGTACGATTTTCATAAAATTGCTCTAATAATATAAAAGGGAAATATCTAAAGGCATATGTTTAAAAAAATTAAAGTATTTTCTTATTTAAAATTTGTTTTTTATCCTTTTAATTTTGCAGCTTTTACTTAGTGCTAAAACGATCCGTTTTAATATTCTTCAATCTCTATTTATAAATATAAATAAATACATATAAATATGAATAAATCGATTAAAAAATAAAAAATTTTAAATTACTTTTTAATTTTAAGTTAATTTTAAGCACTATGAAGGTTGCATTAGAATCTAAATCACTTTCTTACATAATTTAGACTTTTTTCTAATCGTCACGACTTCACAGTATTCTTTTATTACTTAATCGCGGAAGTGCATTCTTGGACGTTATTGATACTTTCGCACAAGTGCATATAATTGGAATGGGGCCAGTTATTTCCGGAAAGCAACAATCCCCGTGTTTTAGACCAACCTGGGCAAGAGAAAGCTCGCGCGGATTCGTGCATATACCGATTACTGATCGAATTTTTTTCTTAAAGTTTCGTAAAAGAAGCCCTTTCATCTTGAATACATTATTATTGCAATCATATTTTTAAATTAATAAATATTTGCTTAATGTATTCCTCAAAACATTGAATGCATTTTATCGTTGTATTTTCTACATGGTAACTTTAATGCAATGTATGGTATTCAATAGAATAATGATGTGGAACGAATAAATTATGGCTGTTATTGCGAAAAATGAATATTTTTCATCTCTTTATATAAAGTAACATATACTTACGTTTTATCGTAGAAAAGTATTTATTAATAACGATTTGATTCGTTTCCGTGTTTATTTTAGTATTTTAGTATTCCGTGTTTATTTTGTATAAGTGCAGATTAAAAATTTCAGATTATTTAAATTATTACGCATTTTTAAATAGAGGTTATTATCAATTGAAATTATATATATTTTTAATCAATATTTCAGATAATATTTAACCTGTTTACAAAAATTGATTTACGTTACATTTTTCATTTTTTACAAAAAAATCACAAGATCGAAAAGTTTCCGATCGACTTTAATTTTTTTTAGCTTTAATTTCGAAATATCAATATAACGAGCAGATAATAATGTAAAATGAACAAGAAATTACGTTAAATCATAAATTTGTTTATGCTGGAGATTGTCAATAAACGAATTTCTCGAATGTGATTTTATGTAACTGTTCAGGCAACTTTCGACCTGAGGTCACCAGTCTGTCAAGTTAAGAGTTGTACACGATAAAAGTCTAATGAGCTTAATTAACGATGCATCGAGGATGACTCGACTTGGATTGTGCATAATACCTTGATAGCTTTGTCGTGTCTTTGCTAACCGAGCAGGTTCAAGATCTTCTTTACAACTACATATGTTCACTGAAGATGTCATTTCTCCCGATCAGATTAGGTGACTGGGAAGCGAAGAGAATTGCAGCTGATATAATGGCTTATAGTGATAGAAGGTGAGACGGCGGGAATAAAGAATGGGAATCGTTGAATGAACAAAGAACATTGGTATAGCATTCATAATCGCTAAAGCTATTGATCAATTTTTGTGTGACAAGAGACATTCATTGTCTTTCTCTATAAATTGTAATGGAAAACAAAAAATTCCGACGTCTTAATAAGAAGCTTAATAAGAATTTAAGAATTTTCACATATACAGAGATTTCTTTTAAAAAGATCTGAATTAGATTTTTGTAATTATGAATCTATAATCTATAAAATAATATTTGATTTATGACATCATATTATATGAGAGATCTATTTAACAAAATTCAAAACTTATTATTTCTCGGTTGTAGAAGTTAAAAAAAGTTAAGTGTTTTGTGTATCAAAAATTTTCTTCGCCATTCTTTCTTATTCTTTAATTTTTAATAAAATATTTTATATTAGTTGAAAAAAGTTAAAATACAAATAATTAAAAGTAATTTTACATTAAAGTAAGATCTATTAATCCGAATTCACTTCACTATTCATCATAATCCATTTACATATATATTTCCTTTTTCTATTTCTTTCACTTTATTTCTAATAGATTAAAAACATTTACCTTGCACTGCTTATTCTCATTTCCATTGATCCTCCGATTCGATCATGATGTCCATGATCCATTATAAGTATACGCTTGACCTTGTACGCGCGCGTTCTGTAATTTCGCATCTCGCGCATCATCCGCTCGCAGCATCCACGCTTCTCCCAGGATTATTTCCGTAATCTGATACGTTCCGAGAGCTACAAACCATCACGTGCCGGCGATTTGCCATTATTGTGCGCATACCTAAAGTCCAGTCCAACGAGCAAACAGCCAGTCCGTTTCTATGCATAACGCAGCGTAACAGAGGAAATATTATCCGAATTACAGTAACCATGGATGTAATTTTAATCAGTTTTGAAAAATACAGATTGTATATAAGTTTTAAATTATTTCAAGATTATTAGAAGTGCAAATTGGGAACACGTTGTATTTCATATTGTAAAAAAAAAAAGTTATACTTCATACCGAATGCTCGGCCTCTTAGAAGGTTCGCAGAAGCGCGTTTATGTGAAATTGCAAATTGATACTTTGATAATGTTAATATAAGAGGTAATATTTCACGTGTGAGCGCGCAAGTGTACACGACTTAATAAGCATTACACGTATTAATGGCAAAAGTGCATCCCACCGCAACACTCCTGAAAAATATGACGTATTGCCGCGAGAGAGTCATTCACTTGCGCTTGAATATTAACGGGCGATTTGTGTCGTGCCGGCAGGATTTACGATAATTCCACCTAGAGAGGAATACCGTCGCGGCTGCGATTTATCGTCATTGTCCGTATGTTCTGCCCGCGATGCACCGTTATATTTCGTACGTGCGTCGCGCAATTGCCTCTTATTCCAAACACAAGATCTACCGCAGGTGCACCTAAACGTAAATTATCGAAGGAGAACAGAGCATACTTTCGATGAGGAAAATCTGGTTTTTCAATGAAGATAAATAAAACACTGCATTTTCAAGTTAAAAAGTGTCGAAGCATTTCGTCTTTCGTGTTACCTTTATTTTTATGATTTATTGAAACAGATGATTCGATCTGTCCAACTCAATATAGCTGTACAATACAGCTATAAATATATGTATTTGATATACTTCAAATACATAGTCAACATACGCATACATTATTTTCCTATCAATATACAATAATTTTGTAAATTTTATTATAAATTTTATTATATATTGCTGTATCGAGAAAATATATACATATTGTATGGCGCGCGCGCAGCGGTATAAATATCTTGATTTTACACATGTAAAAAGTATCTAACATATAGAAAAATGCATTATTTTCAGCAAATAATTTTATTCTACTTAGTTTCTTAATCCGCGATTTTTATCATGTCTTACATATTCGGTAAATTTTTTTTATGTTTTCATATTTGTATTAGAGTAATTAAAAAAGGAAAGTTTTTAATGTTTTGATTTTTAATTTCTATCTATCAGATCTCAGATTTCTCTTACCTTAGATTCTTTAAATTCTCGATTTATCTGAATCATCATAACTTTTTTTTTTAGAAAAAAATAGTTTTTAAGTTTGAGTATCTTTTTTCCAATAAATCTCGAATTACTCGCGCGTGTAATACTATATTACGTATATTACTGTTTAACGTAAGAATACACCATGATAGTTTTTACCTTTTGAGAAAATGCCTTAGCCGCTGACAAAGTTGCTCCAGAACAGATCCTTAAACGCTGCTATAGGGATATTTCCTAGAAGAGGTTGTTACAAAACTATTTGCGCTGATATGGAAGCTCGATTATTCTCCGGAGTTCGACGAGTTACTTTCAAATACAAGGAGATACTTCCTACAAATGACTGTAGACTTTTCGATTGTATTTGCAATTGCTGTGTTGCAACCGACAATTGGACTTGCCGTGTTGCAATCACATGTTGCAGATTCGGCGGAGCTATTAACTGTTTGGTACGTAATAAAGAAACGACGTACTTCTTAAATCATTTTTGGTATAAGAATATATAAGACCATCATAAAATTATTGAATGTACGTCAAACAAAATTAAATTAGAGATTTCGAATTTTAGCTTGAATCGAAAAATTGAAATATCTTCCGTATATCAAACAAATACATTGTAATAATAAATGTAATGTTGGTTTTTTCTCTTTATTATTTTTCTTCTATTTTATAATTAAGCTGCTTAAATTAGATTAAAATTCGAATAGGAAAAAAATATACAAAATCGCGGATTAAACGAGAATCAATAATCTGCAAATTTTAAAGATTTAATTTTAAAGTAATTAAAGATTATATATATATATATATATATATATACCATCTTGAGTAAAAAATTCCCGGAATTATCACCAGGTGATGCTCTGAGTCAGCTGATTTGAGTTCTGTTTTTTTGGTTAGGTTGCCACATCTATCATTGACATTCCCACCAAATTTTATCACCATAGCTTGACATTTGTAAAAGTTACGCCGTCTTGAGTACATCTACCTCTGCATGTATTTTCGATTTTTTATAATTTTAAAAATGAAGTTGAATTTGCAACAACGAGTGAATTTTTGACCAAAAACGAAACGAATACCATCCATCGAATTCATCTGATATGGCTTCCTGCGATTTTTTTCTGTTCGAGTTAAAAAATCATTATGGGGAACGCGTTTTAACAGCCGAAAGGAGGTAATGGAAAAAAAGAAGACGGTTCTGATGGCTACCGACAATAGAGTTGGATCAAGCGCTGGCATAAGTGCGTTGCAATCGATGGGGAATAT
>NW_017259183.1:1926593-1940997 GCF_001594045.1 Atta colombica | reverse complement strand
TATTTATTCTGTAAAATTTTTAAATCTGAGAAAAACAGATCTGTGCAAAAAAATTATCAACATTTTAAAGCATTATCAAGATAAAGATGAATAAAATGAATTAATTTTTTTCCAAATTGAGCGATAAATTTCCTATGAAAAGTTTAACATCATTTCTTTAATTATTAAATTCTAGATTGTTAAATATTAGATTAGATTAGAATATGGAATGTGTACAACGAGATTAATTCAATAAATACAGGAACTGAAAAGCACAATGCAATGACTATCGTACCATATCGAGATACGCAATCTTGCTTCAAAGTAACTTAACTAGCATTAAGTTGTTCGAAAATATGCTGCACATTTTTTAAAAGTAATTTGAATGAAATTTTAATATCTAATAATTTTATAACGCTACGTTAATTCAGACGTAAGTAATTCGATTCGTCCTAGAAATTATTTACAAATGTCCTTGAAACTTATAAAGTGCGTTTAGGATCGACAGTCAACAAATGTATCGCATACTATCTATCATCAAATATCTACTATCATCATAAAGATGGTGATGGATTGGACACAATAACATTTTCATGTTATTCTTCGTTAACTTATATTCATGAGATTCTGTTTTCCGAGTAGGAGAAACCGCTACGTGTTGCTCTCTATAGCGACAGCGTTCTTCGAGATCGGTGTCAGGATACTGGATTCCTGATCGGAGTTGGGCGGGGTCAGGACCACCTGCGGCGCTATGTTGCTGTCGGCATCGGTGCGATCAGTGCCGGCTTCATCACCAGATTTCGTTATCATTCCGACAGTATTGTTAACAATGCATTTCTTAAAATGGGTCCTCATGTTGCTGCTTTGCGAGAACTTGCCACCACAATTGGTGCAGGAATACGGCTTGGTACCAGTATGATAATTAAGGTGAGTTTTCAGATGATGCTTCTTAGTGAAAGCCTTCGAGCACAAGGTGCATTGATAGGGTTTCAAGCCGGAGTGCAGTCTAGTGTGTAAGGTCATGTTGGAGCGGTCGGCGAACGCTTTCTGGCAGACCTGGCATTGATACGGTCGCTCGCCAGAATGGGTCCTCAGGTGCTGCTTGAGCAGCATCTTCCGAGAGAACGCCTTTCCACACTGATCGCACTGGTGCGGCTTCACACCCGTGTGTATGCGTACGTGCATGTTGTAGGCCACTCGTTGATTGAAGCTCTTCCCGCATTCCGCGCAGCCGTACTCCTTGCGGTTCCGATGAATCTTCATGTGTGAGCTCAGGTAGCCGCGGTCGTTGAAGTACTTGCCGCATTCCGGACAAGTGGCGGCGAACTCCCGCGTGCCCTCGTGCACGCTGCGATGGTACTTGTAATTGCGCAGCTGCGAAAATTGTTTGCCGCAGTCGGCGCAGCGGAACGGCTTTTCACCGGAGTGCGTTCGGCTGTGCACCTGTGACGATCACACAGACACGACGATGTGTAGCTAGGCTATTTACAAGGCCGCGGGGGCCGAAGACGAAGGAAAAAAAAAAAAGAGAAAATTGAGCGTAGGAGTCACGATATGTCGTTTCTCCTTCGTAATCGGCACAAACGTGGCAATGTGACAGGACAGAACTGCTGCTTAAAAATATGGAGTCAAAAAACGAAGGAAGGAAAAGTAGGTATATGGAACGACTTAGAGACATTAGCATCTCATTCTTCATAATCGATATAGGTACGAGAGCATGTACACGATCAAGTATGAATGAAGCCTGCTTGCGCCAAGCATGTAACGTCATAAAAAAGGACAGTAGTAATTTAACTGACATTAATTCCAACGTAATTGACACTTAAGCTCTGCGAAATTCTGCGAAATTAGAGACTTATAATATCTAACATTAACAAAAAAAGGGGAAAAAAATAGACGAGAGGGTTATAATTTACGTAGTGACTTATGGAACATCATGCGTGAGGAATATCATCAGTTGAGAAACAGTTGGGTTTGATAGTTTAGTTTGTGTAATCCAAGGTAATCGAGGATCTATGTTAAATAGGCTCGTCATTCAGCAATGAAATCTGTCATGTTAAATCTCTGGTTAATGCTCAGGTTAATCTCTACGTGAGATCTACGTAATATGTTTCTGCCGGAGAAGGAAATCGAAATGTGCGGCCTTTAAAACATTAATGTCTGATTTAATGATTAAGAAGTATACCTTGAGCGACGCCCTCGTGACGAAAGTCTTTCCGCACTGATCACACCTGTGGTCATCCACCGATCGTCCACGCTGCGCCATCTCTGTGCTTATGATTGCCTCGTTGTTATTATTATTGTCGCTATTAACAAAAATTCTCGCGATTCTCTCTTCTTCGCTCTTTTCCATGTTCGTCACTTCCGTCTTCGACGTCTCCTTTCTTTCATCAGCCTCGATTGTGTCGCAGAGTCTACTGATCGGATGCGACAATTCGGGTTTCGTCGGCGTCTGCGGAACTACCTGTGTCGGATATCCGCCACCATTTCCGGCATTCGCGATAACGCTGTCGTTGCTCGAAGACAATGATTGCGTGGGCGTGTTGCCAATATTCTGAAAGAGGGGTTGTTCACTGCTTCTCGTCGCGTTCACGGACGTTGCGATTTTATCAGAAGGCGCAAATGAGATTGGTGATCGATAGATCTCTTGGATTTTCGCTTCCGAACCACCGATTATCTCGCGCGATAATCTCGAGTCATTATTGAAGCTCATCTCGCAACTGGTAGGAACTTCGAAAGCCGTAGGGCAAGGTCCGTCGCTTCGCGGTGCGTTTCTTGGAGAATGAACAATATTCTTCGGGCTCGATATTACCGTAGATCGAGTTAGTTCCGGAGCCTGAGACTTCTTGTGGATTTCCTGCAACAGCCGTCGAATTGCACTTATACATAATTGATCTTTTCTTTTTTAAATAATTAATCTTAAATATTGTAGGAGGACATTAAAGAAAAATGAAAATGTCTCTTCTCTTAATTGCCAAGATAAATCATTTTTTTGTCTTAATTGATCAAAAAATAGAATCTTATTAATTTTATTATCTCTCTTTATTTCTTGCCTTTAAACATTGCCTATATATTTTTTATTTAAAAATAATATTTAGAAAATTTTGATCTTTTTTTTTGGAACAGATTTATTCATAAATCTGTTCATAAATTTATTTTTCAACTATTATAAATAAAAAAAGTGCACATCAGTAGTTTTCCTAGAGAGCAATTATATTCTTCACACGTTCAATGTATCTATGTCAAATCGGACGTTCTTTGACAGAAAAACACAACTGATCAAGTCAAACTTATCCTCATTAATCTTGAGAAATGGTATGGAATATTCGCGTGAAGAATTGAAATCGTTACGATGCATTGGCTGAGGCGTTTCAATAAACTAGAAAGTGATGACTAGGTTTTAACGCCGTTTACTATTTTATGATACTTTTAGTTACGCTTGATTTTAAGCAGTCAACTTTGTATACTCGTTAATTTAATATGACACCAAAATGTCAAAGTAAGTATCGCGAGTTGCGTACCGAATCTTCTTTCTTCGTATAATTATAATTTGTAACAATGCCAATTTTTTCTTTAATTTATAATTTTATATTGTGTAGAAGAAAGAAATTTGATGTTTAAAAGATTTATATATACATATTTATATAATTATATATTTATATAACGTTAATTTATTATTAATTATTTTAATTTAGTTTTTATTTCATTATTTATTTGTTGCATAAATGTTACAATTGAATGGAGTATTTAAAATACGCTTTCTTTTTTTTTTTTTTTTAGAAAAGTAACTTTAGACTTCTAATTTTTATTCCAGTGAAAAAATTGTTATTCATTGCAAATTTATTCAAACATTGAAAAATAATTTCTAAATATCACATCCAGCCAACATGGCATAATCCAACAATTGCACATCGACAATTTTCTATATCTATGCTAAATAAAACGTTTATATTGCAGCAATAGTCGCGTCCAGGAATGCGTCCGTATAATAAGCAGCTGGAAAAACCAGAAGAAAGCAACAATTAGAAAGTAGTTAGATTGTAAAACAATTTAATGCTATGTCGATCGTTCGAATGCAATAGTAATGGCCCAATTATTCCCGACATGATAAGGAAGGCGAATAATTAAGATGCATATTATTCGCATTTTAATAATTGTATTTACGTTTAACGGAAGCCGAATATAAATCGTCAAAATTAATTCACGAGATAAGATATGAAAGTATCCTATCAATTATTGTAATACTTTTGCATAATTCTCGATTTTAAATAATGCCGAATAGCAGGATCAAAAGATATGTGCGGAATTTATAACTTTGAATTATAACTTTTACATTTCCATATCAACATTATTAACTTTTGCTACTGATCATTATCTTATTAACTATTCTTTTTACATTTCTTGCTAGACAATGTCGATATTTTTTACTGCAATTTATGGAGACATTTAATTCTGAAAGAATTAATGTCATATATACATTCTAAATTTTTAGGAGTCATTTCACTCCAAGAGAGTGCCAGCCTAGAAAAAATAAGGCATAAATTTTTTCACTCTTAGGGAGTGAAGAATTATTCGGAGAGTCAATTTTAAATCTAGTGTTGAATAAATACCTATAATATATATAATTTCACTCTCTCGAAAGGGAACTGTAATTTCACTTTGGTAAACTTAATGTTAAGTTTAGCTTCTCTCTCTTACATCCAAACGTGACAAAACTCGATGTATTTTTGCAGGAAAATACACGAACAAATCCATCAGAAAAAAGCGTCGTTCTGCCCCGCAAATGAGATATTAATCATTAAAACTGACCATTGTTAGATTAAAAAATTCGCTTTTTGAAGAAAGTGAAAAGTTTCCTGCCGAATTGGCGCAACTATCATTTCTCTTGGAGAGAAATTTAAAAAAAAAATTAGAATGTATTTCGAGCATTATCAAATAATAACGAATAATGTTATATCATTATAACTTTAAAAATATTGAAAAAATTAAATAAGAAAATTATTGTGTACTTTTTTTTCAAGCAATAGTTTTTAAGATATATTTGAAAGCTTAAATGTAGCCAATTATATATTATCTGTTTATGAATCGTTCGTGTGATATTAGTAAACATGCTCTTCAATGTTTAAATGTAGTCCGTAATTGGCCATATTTAAATTATTTCTATAAACTATTGCTTATAAATAAAAATTTACAAATAATTTTTTTACTTAATTTTTTGAAAACTTTCTTAGTGTGGTATTTTTTTTGTGAACACTTTGTATAATCAAATATGATTCATGAATTGAATATAAATAAAGAAAAACCTTTAACTTTTTATAATAACAATTTTTATAAAAGAAAATCTTAAAAAACATTTTAACATAATATTATAAAATTATTTATAAAATTAAAAATTATTATTCTCAATACTATTTTCATAATATACAAAAAATCGTGGGGTTTACTTTGAAAATTATTAATTTATTTATTTAAAATTTTATATCCTTTAAATTAAAATAATATTGTAAATGAATAATAATAAATAAATTAAAGATTAGAATACTGTTTTCAGGGCAAATATTTTTTTAAAATTAAAATAATTAAATGTATAACAATACAAAGATGTATAGGGTATATAAGAGTCAACGTAATTAAGCGTATGTATATGTAAGAATGTATATATAAGAATATAATATGTTATTTCATGATATTCAACGTAATCGCAGTTATCATTTCTTAAGAAAAAATAATTCGTTAAATTCATTATGAAAGTGTAAGAGATAATACATTAATTAGATAGCAATAATGTAATTCACAGTCACTCTATTAAAACTTAATTATATGTACAGATCACAATTTGAATCACAGAGATAAATTTGATAGCAAGTACAGCAAATCATATTTAGCTCTGGTAGAGACAATTTTCTTTTACATGGACATATCCGATAACTATGACAATAACTTCATGCTGCTAAATAAATTGATCTGTAACAGACATGCATATTTTGTTATCATGTCCTTATATTAGCTACAGCAGCAAATCCTTTGTATTAGCAAATTTCATAGCTAATGCAATTTCAGCTAATTAGAATTAGCTGTAGTCAGCAACATTTTTTTCTGTGTTATGAAATCGTGTAAAGTATAAGAGGTAGTACACCAGTCAGATAATAATAATGTAATTCAGTCACTTTATTAAAACTTGATATATATACAGATCGAATCTTTCAAAAAGAGAGACACTCAAATGGTGACAATCAGCCTTACCGTTAACATATCTTTCAAAAATTCTTTCTGGAATACATATTGTCAAGTTTTAATAGAGTGACTGTGAATTACATTATTATTATCTGACTGGTATACTACCTCACGGAAAAAAATTAATTGGGTGATACAGCAAATCTATAATTTATTATGCAAATTCAACATCGATAAGCTAAGAAGATTTGATGATTTACAAATCGCTAATTTTATTCAACTGTCAACTTTGCTATTTTAATATAGAAAATTGACTGTCTGTAAATATTGTGACTGTAGATTTATTGAATCAGTGAAGTTTGAAAACTTCAGTGTTGTGTTTTTTTTCGTGCTCTTATATTTTACACGATTTCATAACACGGAAAAAAATGTTGCTGGTTACAGTTAATTCTAATTAATTGAAATTGCATTAGCTACTATAGCTATGAAATTTGCTAATACATACAAAGGATTTGTTGCTGTAGCTAATATAAGGACGTGATAGCAAAGGATGCATGTCTGTTACAGATCAATTTATTTAGCAGCATGAAGTTAGTTGTCATAGTTCTCGGATATGTCCATGTAAAAGAAAATTGTAAAAGAAAATCTCTACCATAGTTAAATATGGTTTGCTAAAACTGTACTTGCTACCAAATTGTCTGCTACACAGAAAACGTTTGCTGCACAGAAAACGTTATGCTAATTAATAGATCGACATAATAGCAAAATGCTTGTCTGTTATAATATAATGTGATAATATTTAGGCTTCACAGCTAATGGAAATTATCTCACAGATACGACGTTATGTATCCATATGACAGGAATTTAGCTACCACACAAATTTTTGCTGCTGCAACTAATCTTTCTTTCCGTGAATGAATTTGATGAAGTATTTCTTCTTAAGAAATGATAATTGCGACCACGTTGAATATCATGATGTAGCGATCGCATACAGATATCCGTCTTCATAAAATTTGTCGGCACATACGCACACTCATACACGTGACACATACATTCACACTCAACGTTCACATAAAACGGCTATACACGGATAATCGATCTCAAACACGAGATAATAGCCTTTTAAACGCATAAATTTCTTTTGGTAGTCTCAAAGTACCTGTTATTATTGCGAGAATAAACAGAGGCTTATTAAATTGTAATATATATATATAATCGGTGCTTTGATTCCTCTGAGTAATGTTAATTCGTAATAATTTATCATTTAAATAGTTACTCGCAGCGGATAACAGAATCGTTTAAATTTTTAAGATTACGCTAAATAATATTTAGTATTTGTAGAAATTTCTAGAGTTGCAAACGATCGAAAACGAGGACGAGATCGGAGAGTCGGCTAAGAGACATGAGCGAAATATTAGGTGTGGAAAAAAGTGCGTGGCGTTTTTTTAATGCTATCTAATGGAAAGAACGCCACGAACTTTTTCCCATACCTAATAAGGTGTATTCCGTTTCAAAATTGTAATCCCTTGTTGTAATAAACTCGATATATAGCCAATTTGACACTCCGATTTTTATTCTTCGATCAACACAATCATCAAAATTCGTAAAATGAAATTCCGAACAATCGATCATTAAATCGCTTGCAAGTAATTTATGTTCTCCGTGAAGATTGCTATATAAATTAGAAAACTTTCATCACGATCTTTCTATGACGATGGCAATAAATTTAAGAAGTAAATTTTGTATTATCTGGATGGCTCAATCCAAGAGCCGAAACATGTAATGTAATGTATTATGTAATGTGTTATAGAATTTCTTTATACATTGTTTATACATTTCTTTATACATTTCTTTATACAATGTATCATATTATAATTCTTACATATACGCTTAATTACGTTGACTCTTATGTGCCCTATACATCTTTGTATGTCTCTTTAAACAACTAAGAGTCTTTACTCTTTGTCATTTGATTTTAAATGTATAACTAAATCTGAAGAATAAAAAAATAATTTGCTCAAAGTTTATTTACCATAGTATTGGGTTGGCAAGTAAATAATTACGTTTTTTTAAAAAGTATCTATCAGTAAAAATCAATTACTTTCTTAACCAATATAAATATATTTTGATAGAGTAAAGTTTCAGCTTTAAGAATCTCTTTTTTAAATTGCGATACGACAACGACAACGTTTTTAACGAAGTTATGAGCAATTAAAGTCAAAATGATCCTTTTATTTAATCCGCGATAACTCAGTAATCAAACAAAAATTCATAGGAATATTTTAAAAAAGACGATTTTGTAGGGAAAATATCAAGTTTACATGATAGGTAGTTGAAAATTTTCTCAAATTTGTTTTAGGCACGTTACAAATCCACAAAGTGAGAAGAAAATTTTTCGTCTTTTTCAGCTCGTAGTTTTTGGTATGTAAAAATTATCAAACTCATATAAACTTAAAAAATGTGATAAGCTTTTAAAAGTAAAGGTTTTAAGCTTTAAAACTCTTTTTTTAAATTTAAATTTCATTCATTATTGAACGAAGATATTGTATATACTTGGGTTAAAAAACACAATTACTTCCTTGCCAATCCAATAGAATCAATTCTATGATGGCGTGAAATATTGATAAAAAAAATCGTAAAGGTGATCGCGACGCGCTGTGATTATCTGATTGAAATCTCCGTGAATCTCAATGCAAGCTGCGGAATCGCTGCTTATGTAAGTAAACAATCGTCGCGACAGCACGACGGTCCACGAAAAATCTGGCACGCATCTCCCGTCATCGAAAGAGAAAACGTTCGCAGCTCGGACGTGTAATAATAATGCGATGGACGCGCGTGCAGCTGGCAATGCCAGCTGGTAATGCGCAATCACGGCTCGATGGCCTGATAAACAGCCGCTGCAAACTAATTGATAGCCGTATTAAGCGGAACAGTATCGAACCCGAGTGAAGGGCGACAATGCAGCTGGAAGTGGCACTCTGTCACTAAAGGTGCGTAATGCGTACTTGTATACAGAGAACGAATAAACGATCAACAAATGACGAACACGAATCTTCCGGTGTTCACATTCGTACATGTTCAGCGCCTACAGGTTTCAATTACTCTCTTAACGCATGATATATTGCAGATAATTTCTGTTGGCTGTAATCGCTTCTAGCAAGTGCGAGCTATTCGCAGCTTTCCATCATGTTTTGAAAGCTAAAAATGATGTTTTTTTTAATTAATTTCGAACGACTCAGTTTTATCTCGATTTCCGCAATTGAAGCAAGCAGAGGCAAAATATGAGAAAGGAAGATATTTGTCACGGTGACAGAAAGGACATTATGCAAATCGTAAACTAGTTTTCGTATCTTCTGCGTTTGGCATATCTTCATTTATTCATGAGATTACGTTTTATCCAATACATAAACTTTTAGTGTAGCGACTGAAACTAGACAATTTTTAATAAGCAATTAAGTTTTCTCATTTATATATTATGATTGATTCATGAATGAATCACACCGATTTAAATAGAAGATCTACGATGGAAAGTAACATCATATTTTATGATCGTATGATCGTATGACGATAAAATATCGTGGCTAATTTGAAACAGGTGACATAAAAATTCGTAAAAAAAATAAAGAAATTATTATTTATCATAATTCGTGATAATAATATTTATATTTATATATGTTCCAAAATTGTTAAATTATTTAATTATTCTTGTGATTTCTGTATTTCTGCGAGCATTATAGAAAGCATTATACATAATAAAAGTTACGTTAAAAACTTATTTGTAATAACAGATGGGAAAAGATTATTTCCATTCAAGGTGTCGAAGTATTAAATGTAAATATAATTTTTTTTATTGTTACAATTATATTTTTTTTAAGTTGGAAATGGCTTAATAAACAAATATAGAAATGGAATAAGAGTTAAACAACTGTCGTATATTTTTATGTTAATAGGAATAGCAAGATCAATACCGCTGGATTCGTGACTACGATCAAGAATCGCGGTTTCTATTTAATTAACTCTATCGTTACTGCGATTTATAGAGACAACTTAGGATATCATTTTCTCTCGTTAATCTCACTTGTTATGACGATGACATATCGAGCGCATCTTCGTCTCCGTGTCAGTTTATGATACTTTCTTCTGCTATAGTAATTAAGGATGTAACGGTTTATTTTCGTCTCACCATTTTGCGGAAATTAACTGGTTCAGCGCAATCCAATCAACCGCGATTAATCTCTTCTTCTCGATAAATTTACAGTTTGAAAATTAATGCGATTGAATCGTAAACCTGCGGATACTATACATATAAAACTGTATAAAACACCACATAAATGCATTTAGGAAAAGGAATATAAACTGGTTTTTTCAAGTACATGTTAAGTGCTGTATTTTACAGATTTCATTTGAGAAGCGTTTTGTATTTATTAAATGGAGACATATAAATAATACTCATGCGTTTATTCATTATTACTATTTATAATCAGAGTTGGATAATGTTAAGTTAGAAAGTTAGAAGATGAGTTTAAAATTATATAGTTAAGTAATTTTAATTTAATTACATTTTAGAATCTTAATTTTTTAACTTAATTTACTTATTCATTTTATGGATAACTATTAACTTTTAATTTAACTTTTTTGAAATTAATCTTCAGCCACAATACGAGGGGATAATAAGTAAATAATTTAATAATTCTGTCTTTTATATTGTGTAATTGTTAGTTATAAATAAAAATAATCAGTAATTCTTTAATGAATATGCTGTGAGAAAGGAAAAATACAAAAAATTATGTATAACAATCAAATTTTTTCTTCCTCTTTCTTTTTGATTGTTTGTTCGGAATATACATAAATTATTCCAAATTTAATTTTTTAATTATTTTTTTATTTATTTTTTTTATCTAACTTCTAATTCAATTAATTTCATTATATATGGATCAACTTGTATATCTTAACTAATTGTAAATTAAATTTTCAAGGTTGTTAACTTTAACTTAACTTAATTTAAAAAAAAAGATTAACTTACCCAATCCTGTTTATAATAATATAAATATGAATTATCGTATATAAAATATATTCTTCGTAAATGGTTTAATCGGGTCTTCTTAAATTATTCGAAACACTGGCCAGGTCCGCTTTTTTTTCTATTACTTAACACGTACCAGTTTTTATCACCGATCGAACGAAAACGTGTGTTTGTTCAATCGTGTCGTTTAATGTTATTCACCTTGGCATAGTTCCCATAATGGTGATCCTTTTCGCATACGTTGGAATACGGATCCCCTGGCAACGGGATTTCGACAAGTACGACGAAATCGTATGTGGCATCATAATCGAGTAAGCACAGCCTACGTTCTTTAAAAGAACGTCTTTCTTGTTTTCATCGTAAAGTTTTGTGATTGGAAATATTGACTGGAATAAAATTATCTCTCGTATCTTGCTATCATGGCGTCATAATGTTTTCCAGAAATAACGGATCAATTTTAAAAAAATTATTAACTTTCCGAATGCATTTAAAAAACAAACTAAATCTCTATATTGGATATAATTTTTTAATCATTCGTTATCAAGTTGTTTAAAATATTAGTTCAGTAATATAAAATAACAAAATGTTAAAAATTGTCCAACACAAATGAGAGGCTGTATTCGTTTAAGACGAGTCTTGGTGCCTCATAATATTTGTGTGAATTAAAAAAAGTTTTAATTCGAGCAAATTACGCATCAATTATTTGTCGATCTTAAAACAGTCCTATCTGAATCTGAAAGTAATGTCAAATTACATTGATAAACAGTTTAGTATTATTAATGTTGATAATTGTTTGTAAAATATTGTAAAAAATTTATTGTGGAAAATATCGTCTTATCTGAGAGATTTCCCCCCCCCCCCATTCCATACGTCTTATCAATTCGACTAATACCGAAGCATGTGATAATATTTATAACCCAGTCTAAAACTGATATTTAAGACGTACGTTTTAAATACATAACCGTAAGATAAGTCTTAAATACAGTCTTAAAATGTAATAAGCCAATCACAAAGCTGTATTAACATCTTAATGAGTTTTTTACAATAAGCCATTAGTAATAGAAGTCGAGGAGCGAGTTGTAAGCGAGACAATGGAGTGTTATAAGACAACAATGTATCAATAATCAGTGACTGCATGGAAATGCTTAAATTCCATTTTTTTTACAATTTAAAATTTAAATTACGTTATAATGATCAATCATATAATGCATAGTTATTTGCCTTGAGAACTGTCACCCTTCTGATTGGCTGAAATATCGTAACGATTTAATATGATTTATTCTGGATGTAAGTTTTATAAGATTTATGACTTATAATTCTGTCTTACCATTAGTATGATATGAATGGTTTAGTGTAGAAAGTCCATAAGGCATTATTTAAGATAATCTTTAAAGAAGAGCTGACTATGAATATCGATCTAGAATCCCTGCAGCGTTTCAAAGCCGATAAATAATCGATGAGTAATTTATTTGAACTAAATTTTTTTAAAATTCATACAAAAATATTATTAAGCTAGTTTAACTAGCAACTAGACCGAATATGGTCCTGTTCACTTATTTGTGTTCAACATTTCTTGGTTTAATTTCATTTATTATTAAAAATTATATATTCATACAAAATTATGAAAAAATTCCTGAAAAGTTTATTTCCATTTTTTAAAACTCATGGTAAAACTCATGATTCACCTTTCAAGTTGCTCATATTTCCACAGAGCAAAAATATTATGGTTGCCATAACCAGAAATAATGATAATAAATTTTCGCTCATCAATATATTTGGTTACAATAATCAAGATAGACATATCTTTACAGCCATAACCGTTAAGATATGCCAATCTTACATTTATCACAACAATCATACTTCTTATATCCAAAAAAATATAATGATGGACGATTTTTGGTCGTATTTTCAACATCGATTCGTAATTAAATAAACAAATGCGACCTAATATTCGTTCCTTGTCTTTCATTCTCAGATAATACCGTTTAAGTCTCCAAATAAATAAAATTTGAAATTAAAATTGAAATCGAATTAGTCGATTTCAAAATGAACAAGTGAGCTAATATTTATCTGTCGAATACTCACGTCATCAGCGTGATGTTGAGGCACAAAGATGAGCCGTGGATTCTTCGGTGAATGATGGGGCCTAACAATCTGGCGCCACGGTGACGCGGTTACGCGATTTGCCACGTGTCTGCGAACGGTTCTCCACCTACAACAACTTTCGCCGCAACTGAGATCCTCGCCCGCCGAAGTCTGCGAGGCGTAATCGAGCATCTCGAACGACCTCGTTTGGCTGGTGGTGGCGGCCGCGCACAAGGACGATAGCGGCATCGTGCCCTGGTATGGACACTCGTCCCGCGTCGTTCCACAAGACTCTCCTCCCGATCCTTCCACAAGAACGTCTTCATTCATTATCAACTTCTCTGACGGGCAACTCGTATGCCCTCTTTCGTATCTCGTTCTGATCTTTTCCAAAGTATCTGGACCAGCGTATCCTTCCGAAGATGATCCTCCGGGGAGACACGTACCTTGTTGATATGTACTGAAGGATGATTCGTTACTAGGAGCTATTATCGGGTTCTTGTCAGCAAGTATCAAGCTATGATTTTTATCTGCGGAGGAATCATCTATTGCTCTATCCTGATGCAGGAAACTACCTATTGGCCACGAGTTTGGACAACTAGGACCGAACGATGGGCCAGGATTGTTAACTTCGTGAAACGCTCCAATATCCCTAAACGCATTTCTGTTGACGTTGTCCGTGGGGAATATCTTAATACATGACTCCTTCCTGTCAAACGGATCTTCGTAAGACAATCTTTTCGATCGATACCAAGGATACTGATCGCACTGCAGGTACTTGGGGCTAACTTTGATATCCTTGATGTCCTCCAGCTTGCAGTCTGTTGTTTGCTCCCCGCAGGTCGTCATCACTGGCACCGGTGGAAGCCGGATGCGCAGGGCCTCGGCAGCACGCAGAAACGCGTCCAGTCGCATCCGTGGAACAGTGGCGTTTCCGGTATAGACAAAGCCAAGAAGAGCCGCAAGTTCCGGTGCCTCCACTTCTGCCAGGATCACTGTAATCGGCTCACAATGAGCTGTGACTTTGCTGTGTGCCAGTAACACTTCCTGTAAATAAAATTTGGTTTATTAGAATAATGAATTTTAAATTATAATAAATATATAATATTTTTTAATTATAATTATATTTTTAATTATAATCGA
>NW_017259183.1:1925946-1926399 GCF_001594045.1 Atta colombica | reverse complement strand
TGTATAAGAATATGTAATAATATGTAAGAAAATAGTGTATAATAATATAAAGAAATAATATAAAGAAACATAACAAAATATTAACTAATTAATATCTGTTAGATAATATATTGAGTAAAAATAGAGAGAATATATGTTTTGATAGAAATATACGTACGTGATTCTAGCGTGCTATTAAAGAATATAAAAGAACCTCATATGAGTTTTCGTATTGATGATTACTTTACGACTTATAATTAGTAATGTGTAGTAATAACATGTATCAAGAGCATGCACTGAGTTACAGAGAAGTTAATGCACGCTGATTGCATATGTGGGCCAAATTTTATTAGTGCTCTCATTTCGTAAAGTGATCTCATTCGAGAGAAATATATAATATAAGAAATATATATTTCCTTGCTTATCTGATATAACGGCTGTGATATGCATAAGCAACTTAACGAGAAGAGATAT
>NW_017259183.1:1922947-1925355 GCF_001594045.1 Atta colombica | reverse complement strand
TGTGATATATATATATATATATGTATACTTAAATTATACAAGAATAAACTTTTTCTTTGTTATTATTTCATTTTATTTTGTTATTATCGTTATTATTTCATCTGTAGAAGAACAAGTAGTTTTATGGTTCATTAATTCTTTATCGTCACAGTCATTCTCTAAATGAATTCATTAAAACTTCCATATATTCCATAACTATTTGATTAACTTTTAATACTTTTTTAAATTCGGTTTTGTTAAAAAATCTTTTGTAGAATTTTTAATAAGAAGCTGAAATTATTTAGACAGAGAGAAAGAGAGAGAGAGAGAGAGAGAGAGAGAGAGAGAGAGAGAGAAAATAATATATCTAAAAAATGAACAAAAATTAAAAATTATTCTGATGGATCCTGATAGGCGAATATACATTGAATTAATAGAAGAATTGTAAATTCGGACTTCCAAATCGTTCAAAGCTTTATACACTCATAAATATCACACGCTTGATTTATTTCATTCTTCTTTTCTCTTCTTTGTTACTCGCGCGGATAACGAAACATAGCCAACAATGAATTACGAGTATTTCATTGTTGTAAGCTTGAAAATCGTGCTGCATTGAGATAACTGTAATTACGCGGCCGGCAGTCTCTTCGACGGCTCTTTCCGATTTTTTTAAAACCGATAATTAACCGTTATTGGTTGGTTGCCGAGATCAGGAAACTTGAATTAACCTCTGCCGATCGCACAATGTTGAGAATTGTTGTGCACTTTTGCTCCATTATGTAATGTACTAATAAAAGATTAATACATTGCATTAAAGTGAGATGAATGTAAGATTACACAAAACAAATTATAAACTCCTAAACTCAAAATCTTATAAAATTGATATGTTGTTATATCAAATATCTCAAAATAATTCCTCAACCTTTCTAATTTTACTATATTATCTGTATATACGTGTCAAAGTATTCTAAATTTTTATAAGAATTCAATATTCTTTTTATTTCCAGATTTCTTATTGATGTTATGTTTGCTGCGAGGTTTTAGCCTTCAATCATTCTTCTTCACGCCGTTTCGCAACCATTTTAACGGATCGTTTGCGTCGAAAAATGATGAGAGCATCATTCCTTCTCGTAGAACGTAAATTAAATGTTGGCTTTCAAACCGGCCTGCGGCTCAATGCAGCTTTGCTGCACCGTTGCGTTCAATGGCGTAGGAATGACTTTTAAATCTTCCAAAAATCACTCATGGATCCTGTATTTTACTTTTGCAATGGTATAACGTCAACCTTGTATATATCTATAATTATTTTATTATTTATTATTTTACAACATAAACATAATAATTTTGAAAGAACATAAATTGCAAAACTTAAAATGAATTCTAATGTAATAAAAATTTTAATAGCATTTATTGCTTTTTTGCAATATTAATGGTATCTTTAACAAATTTCAAGCTCCAATTTTTTTAAGATACCATTAATATTGCAAAGAAGCAACAATTACTATTAATTACATTTAAAGGTATATTTATATTGAAGATACATTTTAAATTCAAATATTACATATTGATAACACATTGATTTAAATTTAAAATTAATATGAAATTCATCGCGTTTCTGATTTTCTTCTATAAAAGAAAGAAGAAATAGGTTTGTGGGTTGCTGTTCTTATACGCATTTGCGTTTGCATTCTTATTATGCGATAGCTACACCCCTGTGCCACAAGGCCGCGACGGCTTTTTAATTTTCTTCTTCTATGTGCTAGAAGTGCTCTCTCGGGCGCAATTACTTAGGGTTAGTATTTGCGCTTATTGCACTTGAATCGTAAACATTTCCGGAAACTTTGGAACGCCTTCAGCCTGAATGTATTCCATCACGCAAGCGAATATATAATAAAATGCAAATACAAAGTAAGCTCTTTTTTTCTTTTTTCGATTGCGAGATAATAAAGACTAAACCATGTGGTTATCAATACACTTCGTCGTTATAATTAGGAATTTAATAAGCGCTGCATTACCTCTATCTCGTACATATTTTATGAACTTTCGCAGTATTAGGTGTATGGTATTAGAGAGTACGGTACAAGTAGATATATATTCTACCTTAGTAGATCTACTAGTTTTCTATGAAGTTTCTTACGTACGTGCTGCTGGATAATTCACATCTTATAATAACGACATCTATCTAAATTCTAGCTAATATAACTCTGCTAATTGTTAATTACTAAAACATTTTCATACAAGTATGTCAGAAATGATTATCAAGAGACAATGTCTCGGGTCAAATGTGCGTACGCATCTTACTATAAATCTTACTATAAATCAAAATTTTTTCCTGAATTCATAAATAGTTTCTTCGGAAAAATATTAATCTGAAATATTGAGTTGTTAACATATTTGGTCCATAATACTTTATTTCACGTTTTTCAGTA
>NW_017259183.1:1919167-1922847 GCF_001594045.1 Atta colombica | reverse complement strand
TATATATATATACATAAATAACTTTTTATGTAAATAATTAATTAAAAGATGATTAATTCCTGAATGTTTTATAATGTAACATTTTAACCGAATTTTCTCTTTATATACGCTTATTTCATTTATTGCATTCTATCTTATCTTTATATATATTTACATCTCAAACATAATTTTGAATGACAGTTATTTCGGAATTTGGATATACTTTGTCAATTTATAATTACAAATGTATAAATATCCATATCTGATATAAGCTATATTAGAATCAAGTCGTGCGAAATTCTAAGTTTATTTTTATTAACTTACATTACACCGATCCATCATTCGCGAAACAGCGATTACATGATCGGAGAATCTATCAATCAATTACGATAAATATTACAAGTATCTGCGGATAATATCTAATATCTATTACCGGTTTACGATTTCAAGCTGTGCGAAATTTTTAAGCCTGTTTCCCAAAGATTTATAGATCAATCTATTGTACATGAAACTTCGCAGTCGGGATCTGCCAATTAATCAGAATCATAGTGATACTCTGAAGAACGCACTTTCCATCCACATCTAATGCGATCTCTCCTATCACATTACGAAATTCAGGGTGCGATCAAGAACATTGATTAGATCGTCGTAATTATAGTTATGTTATCGGTTTTCACGACGTGAGCTATCAAATAAATTTTCGTTTGATTGGTTTTAGCTTCCCGTAAAATAATGTGTAAAATTTCACACTTCGTGTAATTTGTTGATGTTCCGCTATATCTCACGTGCAACAATATGTTGCAGATGCACACATCTTGTGATGAGACATATAAGAGAAATAGGTTCTTCAATTCGTGCGTGATGGATTGTTGTTTGAATAGATACAGATTTAAAATTTTCGCACAGCTTAAAAGTAAATAAATAAATATTTATAAATAGCAGACATAGATATTTATAATTACATAAATTAGTAAATATAATGCAAGAAAGATGATAATCACCTTTTCAAACAAAAATGGATACATATAAATAAAATATAACGAAAATTGTTGCAAAATTGAAGTATTTTATTTATATCAATCCATAAATTTCTTTCTTTGTAAAAACGATTATATTATTAGAAATAGTTTAGAAATTTATTAGAAAAAAAGTTTCTAGTTAATTATATCTTTAATTATAATAATAATGAAATTAAATTAAAATAATTTATAGACTCCTTTGATTGACAACAAACAATAAAAAATTTATACAAAAAGTTATAGGAGTCAACTTTTGATGATTGCTAAATATTGTGAGATACATTTAATTAATAATACCATATAATTTCGTACGTTTCGACTCCTGTTTGAATCATCTTCAGCGTCACAAACTTAATATTATAGTTAATACATCGCTATTTTAGTTAATACATCGCAGTCAATATTTTCAAAGTTTTCCTTTTAATGTATAATTGTTCTGGTAGCATTGAAGATACAGCGCGAGATATAGTCTTTTGTATAAATTTTTTATTGTTTATTCTAATAAATTATAAGTTTATAATTCTAAGTAATTTAATTTATTTTAATTGGTTATTCCATCTTCGAGTAAATTATGTAATAATTTATCTACTAAATAAACAAAATAATAATAAACAGAATAAATAAAAAAAGTAAAAATGTAAAGAGATAAAAGAGCGAGCTCTGAAGTTTATCGAAAGATAGAACAACGCAATCAAACAGCATAAATTCTTTTCATAAATCTTTAGAATCATATATTCAGACTTCTGACTCTGACTCGCGATCTTGCAGGTGGTTAATAACAACAAGCAGGGCGATTGTTATTACAAGAAAAACTCGGAATCGAAAAAACGGAATCGTTTTTTTCGTGTTTAGAGTAACATATATATTTTCTACGCCTTGCTGTACAGACGGCGCAAATACTATTCTTAGTCGTGTATCTGCAATAGAATATAATGGTGAACGAGTATCGGTTTTTATGATATCGCTATTTGAAAGCATCGCAAGTAAGCAGCGCTTTATACCAGGTATATTCGATCCGTGTGCCCGCGATATTGCACCTAAGACCGATAATTATACGATTCCGACGCTGAGAAAATGCCGAGAGCCACGATTTAATCTACGAGTTTGCCGCTTAAAATTATTCGAATCGGCGAACGTAAGCGCAATTGAAAATAATTACTGCGGCGAGAGAGGGAAGAGAGGGAACTGATCAGAAAGTGTAATCGTTAAATGGAACGAGCTCCGTTTAAGGGTTCGTTCGCACGATGTATAACGTCAACATCACGTGTCGTCAACGTCATGAAATATTCCGTAATACAATCTAAATGGTTGTAATGCACCAGGTTGATTCATGTTATACCTACGTAATACACTGTCAATTTACTGGCTACCGCTACGGTTGCGCTACTCTGGAAAAACATTTTTGTATAAGTGAAATTAATTCAAATATAAATTATGCTTCCGTATTATAAAATAAAGAAATGAGCATTTCCATATATAATTTATAGTATTTATATTCGATATCAATGTAAATTCATGTGACTTATCTTTGCAGTTACATATTTGTGTTTTAAAATATGGAAAACAAGAATAACGTAAAATAATCGAAAGTAGGAAATATATATATATATATTATTTATATAATACATAAACATGTATGGAATTGAGATAAGATAAATAAGAATTAAATTAAAAAAATAAAATTACGATTAAAAGAACCTACTGTCGATATGTTGCATTGAAAGTAATTTAATTCTTATTTATCCTATTTCAGCTCCATCCATCTTCGTACACATAAATGTATTTATGTATTTTTTAATTTATTGTTCACTGCAGCATTATTCTTGTTTGATTATCTTTTAAAATGCACATCGGAAATCCGATTGTCGATATAATGTCATAGATAATTTAATTCTTATTTATATCAATTTGTCCTATCTGAATTGGTCGATATTGCATCTTCAGTTCTATATTGTAAAATGACAGCCTGCATAAGACAGATGTATCTGCTTTATGCAAGAAAGTATAAGTGATGGTTAAGAAACAGTTAACGACCAGTTCATAAGAATCGTAACGTGCGGAATTTAAACGTCTCTTACGCACGCGAGAGGCCGAAGTCGTAAACGTGATGAGCGATGAGGCGAGTTGAGAGCGTGAAGCGTAACGATTTCTACCGCCGTGAGATACAGGTATCATCGACTAACAATATCAGCCATTAATCATTTGCGGTGAATATCGATAACCGGTCGCCGAACGAACCATTATGCGAGTGACGTACGGTGTTAAAAGCCGCTATCGCTGCCCCGCGGCATCCACGATGAGGATTTAACGCGATTGACTTTAACAGACAGGGAATGCGATATTATTAGAATACAATAGTATACAGAGAATTGAAAAACGTAATTAATCTTGCTCGCCTGCAATAATTCTCATGCTTACAATTAATAATATTAACGCCTTGTTTTATTCAATGTCTCACGAGATGTATACAGTAATTTGTAAAATTTTCAGTTATCACAATATTATAAATAAAATGATAGCGAAAAGAAAGGAAATGAAATGAATCATCATCATCATCATCATCAATGAATTGAGATTTTAAAATATTAATGCAGATATTTGATATATAACTTAAGAATATACATTAATAAAAAAGATGACTTTTAAATAATATGTAACTTTTGTTAAATTTTAGGATAGAAT
>NW_017259183.1:1916758-1919067 GCF_001594045.1 Atta colombica | reverse complement strand
TCTTCATATATTTTTATATCATACAGCATTTAATGGATATAGGTAGCTAAAGTAAGTTTAGAATATCATAATGTTATTATCATAACAGAATATAATGTTATAAAATGAATTATAACTTATAAAATCATAAACTACTTCAAAATGTGAAAATTTGTACAACAAATTAAAAACAATTCGATGTAACAATATAATAATGTAATATATAAAGAGATATATAATTAATACAGGTATAATTATTATCCAAAACTTTTACAGTATTAATCTCACTTTTAAAGATTAAAAATTAAGTCACTTTTTTTTAAGACTTAATTTTTATTTTTTAGAGTGAGATTCTGCTCCAAAGAATGCAGAGAGTAGGTTATATCTATACAGAATCTTCAAAAAATCTGGAAACGCTAAAATATCCCGAAAACGATCAACTCTAGTGAAAAATGTATAAAAGCTAAGTTGTAGGACTTCAAAAAAATCTATCTAACTGATGATAAAAGATTGATTTTGGATGGAGTCTATAAGGTCATATGAAGGTCAAGTTAAATTTTTTAAACAGAATCTCCTTCTTTTTATTACATAGCCTTATAACTTATTTCAAGAGTTTTTCAAAACATTATAATAAAATATTTTTTTATTGAGTACTTTTCGAGTTATAAGGCTTGAAAGTTACAGTACCGTCGGCATTAGAATTATGCAAGGTGTCCGACTGATGGCTAAAACTTCTTGAATATTGTTCAGAATCATGTTTTGAATAATAATAATATTTGTTAATATCAAGATCATTGGAGAGATTATTCCTTTTATTTTCGTTTTTGCAAAAATTCGTTTTTACGTCAAAATGAAAATAAAAAGTATAACTTCCATTGGCCTTAATTTTGACAAATATTATCCAGAACACGATGTTGAACGACATTAAAGATTTTAGCCATCAGTTGGATATCTTGTGTAATATTAATGCCAGCGTTACTTTCAAGCCTTAACTCGAAAAGTACTTAATTTAAAATTAAAAAATTATTTTATTATAGTGTTTTGGAAAGCTCTCGAGGTGTGCTACAAGAATATGCAATAAAAAATAGGGGGTTTCGTTTAAAAAATTCAATTTAACCTTTATATTACCTTGCAGACTCCACTCAAGGTCAACCTCTTATTATCAGTTAAGTAGATTTTTTGAAGTCCTACAATTTTGCTCGTATATATTTTTCATTAGAATTGATCGTTTTAAAAATATTTTAACGTTTCCAGACTTTTTGAAGACCCTGTATATAATGATTTCTGTAACTTAGAGAGATATATACAAGAGAAATCATTTCTGCTTAATTTTAGAGAAGGTAAAAGTGTTTAATCTCGATTTTACGATTTTGTCGACAGTTATCTCAAATGATACTTTTCTATCAGTTTAATATGAGCTTAAGGCCTGCGTAAATGAAAGGGCACAATTGTTACGTTTGTAGATTGGAAATGCTGATATATATGATTTGTAATATTACACTTCTGTATGTTGTTAGTGTTGTTGTGGTTACGCTCAGTTGCCCAGTTGTTTTTCTAGTAGTATTTTGTCAATTCAGTTACGCTTTAAATAAAATAATTTGTCATTGCGATTAATTAGATTAAACTATTTCCTTTCGACATGCAAAATCATATCATACATTAATAAGAAAAACTTCAATCATATTACGATATAATGAAAAATATCAACCGAAGCTTTCTTCAAAACCGGTGTATCAAGATTCAACATTCCAGTTCCGTAGCATTATATCTAAAAAAAGAAATGATTTCTCTGAGCTCATCGCTACAAGTGATAAAATAGGTCTTCATATGTTATCATAGATATCTCATATGCAACTCTAAACGAGTAATAGATTTGTCTTGTTCACGTGAACGGAAAGACGGCATGGCGTACGTAAGACATATTATTGACATAACAGAATATAAACACTTTTGAGAGTTAATTTACCATAAAATTGAAAAACTATCTCTTGTTAGTGTCAACTTTTAAAAAGTTTTACTTTTTTAACTATTCCTATTGCTGAAGTAGCAATTATGTATGGTAGCAATCGAAACGGATGCGGACTAATAAGAACACTCACCTTCATGAGTGATCGATATTGACGTATTTATTTCTATACCAATTACACACGACGATTAGAAACGGTATATTCAAAGATTTCAAGTTTAATTTTAATCGTATAGATCAAGAAAAAAAATGAACGCTTATAAAATTATTTTTCAAAGTAATCTTTACTCCTTCAACAACAAAATTAAAATAATTTTTGAAATCAATTCAATAAATAAAAATTATTAAAGATATATATATATAT
>NW_017259183.1:1914061-1916696 GCF_001594045.1 Atta colombica | reverse complement strand
TATTTTTTTTTAATGTACATACAAATAGAAAAGCTACATTTTTAATTTATTATTTTTTAATATTATCTTTATATAATATATAATTTTTTCAAATTAAACTTTTCTTTTTATAAATTAGAATAAAAAAATAACCTGACAATGAGCACCTATGCATTCACACGTCTCTACATTTCTATTTTCACTTTAATTTAGCATTTGCTATGCCTTATTTTAGTTGTCCGTATAATCCGATAATACGAATGGATAAGGATCCTACTCCAAAGAACGAGCGATTAGTTACGCGCATTTCGAGGCAAACTCTCTTTCATGACGTTGTAGGAAGTTTATTTTTTAAACTAATCGTTCTCTAACAACAATAAGTAAGTATATTCGAGCATAGTACGTGAAAATTACGACCTTATACTATTTACTTATTAACTATTGTTGTATATTAATGAACTATATTAATGAAATATTACGAGTATTTTTTGCGTGATATTTATTCTAAGATTCTTAATAAAACTTGAAGACATTTATTGAAAATGGAATAAGTTGCGAGTAAATAATGTATTTTTCAAATTATATTTTTTGCTGAAAAGAATATCAATTTTAAGCGTAATGAAGGATTTACAACTGTATTATTATATGATAAACCTGTAATAATTTCTATTTAGCCACATTTATTTATATATACATTAATAAACTTATTGTCAAAATGTACATACTTTTTTATTATATGGCTTTTATAATCGTACGCATTCGCGAAAATGAATCTCTTATAGATTCTGAAAGATCGATTTTTTTTTAGCTTTATAAATAAGTGTATGTAATGAATTAATTAATGATGATTTATCTTGCCTGTCATCAACATATCTATAAATATTCCACTTATGAGTTCTAACTGTAAACTCACCGAATTTAAATATAATATGATTTATATCATTCTAATAAGAAAAGCGAATTTCGAGCAGTAAATGAATGAACATTCTGAACATTACCGCAGTTGCCAACTTTTATTCATCTTATCTCAGAAAGTTATTCATGTGTAGCGAATTTATTTCGAATATAATTCAGATTAGTATAAAAAGTAATCTTTTTTATAAAACGGTATAGATATAAATAAATAAGTACAAATAATGTGCATTTGTAATCTTGCGAAACGATATTCTCTCGAATTCGGGAACACTGTTCTGGTAACGTTCGAGGTTCTAAAGCAGTTCTGATTTACATAGGCAATTTAAATAAAAAACTCCCGTGCTTGGAATGTTGTCAAGCCGTGAATTAATAGCTGCAAATGATGCTGGCTACAGATAAAACGTGCAACATCGTTACAACTCTTTTAGTTTGCAATATATATATTTACAAATGATTATATTCAATCGATCGATCGATCGATCGCTTCGTTAGACGTTTGTGATATGTTAGAATTTAACGAAATTGCCCTAGGCATAAAATCAGATCACGAAGGATCGTTCTTTCACTATCGTGCAAAAAATCGTTGTTAGAATCGTTATAGAATTATATCGTTTTCATACATCTATAAATATAATCACGTTGTGCATATTATATATAACGTTTTATGGTGTATAAATACACACACACACACACACACACACACACACACACACACACACACACACACACACACACACACATATATATATAGAGCAGCTTTCACATGACTTTAATTAACTGTTGGAACAAAAATTAATTTCATTATTTTGATAGTTTCTGTTCTATAAAAACTTGAAAAATATAATTTTTATTTTGTTACTGATGTATAAATATATAGAGAAAAGCTCCCTATTATGAGATAGGCGCTTAATACGAGATAGCGGCGTTTCTGCTAAACTAATAAACGCTATCTATTGGTTCCACCATGAATTTATTATTCTTTATGCGTTTTCTTTATTTAGTTTAATTTTGAACTTCTCGATCTTTTTAAGGAACACATAAGGAACAATATAAAATAATAAATAACATTCTTGAGGGTTTCATGGGTGTTTTCTATATACAGATTATGCGTTTCGCGGGTTTCTTCCGTGTCTAGATCCATTCTTGGAATGCCAATGTTTAGTGAACCTTGCAGTCCACTTCATCAAGGCGAGGAGCAGCCTGATATTTAGGATAGGAGATCAGGCTACTCCTTGATAAAGTGGACTGCAAGGTTTACGAAACGTTGGTATTCCAAGAATGGATCTGGACACGGAGGAAACTCGCTAAACGCATAATCTTTATATAATAAATAACAATAAAATTAAGACTAATGAGAGTCAGCACGGGAATAGATGCGCATAGGTATTAGTTCATGTAAAATACTTTAATTTGATAGATAAGCAGCTTTATTCCGAAATCTTGAATCCATTCTCTTTGGAGTCATCAGTTATACATAATCAACGATAACAACGAATTAGTTAGTTAACGACCTATATTTAATGAATCACTATCAGGTTTCTAAGACTGAAGCGGAATCTCAAACAGACGTCAACTATGTCATGAAGCTTTGGCAAAAATAAATTCTCTAATTAGTAAATTAATAGCACATCTATCAAATTGAAGTACTTTACTTGAATTAATATCTATGCGCACCTATTCCCGTGCTGACGCTCATTAGTCTTAGTTTTATTGTTACTTATTATTTTAGAGTTTGAGAGTC
>NW_017259183.1:1911353-1913961 GCF_001594045.1 Atta colombica | reverse complement strand
TATAAAAATAAATATCAATACATTTGAATATTATACACGAGTATCATTTGAACAATTATATTTTTTATATTTAAAATTTTTTATTTTTATACTTAAACTGTAAGATCTCGATGATTTATGAGATTAGCCAAACTTTTTCAAGCAAAGATATTAAAAGGTGATATAGTATGCGACAATACGTATTTTGATCTACTACATCATTTTTTAATATCACTCTATTGCTTATAGAAATATAAAAATATGCAAATGAAAAAATATTACTTCTAACAAAATAAAACAAAAATAAAAAGTGTTTGAAGTCGAGAAAGTTCGATAATGTAGTTAAAAAAATTTCCACTGATATTCGTTACATTAAAAATTTTAGAATCTACAATACAAGTAAAAAAAGAAGCTATTTTCAGAATATATCAAATTAAGCTCGTTACTGTTAGTAATAATGAATAGCTGCTGGACGGTTATTTTTTCCATCAGTGTGTTTCTAACGAACTGGAAGTCTATTATTTTCAATTAACTTTCTTTACTAACGGACACGATTTTTTATGCGTTTAAAAGCGACTATAAATTTATTACATGCACCGTTCAATGAAGTAACTATATGTAAATCATATTCTAACGTCATTGGGCATTGTCACTTGACATATAATGGGCGATTTAAAAAAATCTGTGATAGAAATTAATATATTGTATGAGTATACTATGAATTATATATATATCGATGATTATATATTAAATAGGTTTAGGATAAAATGTAGATTTAAAATATTATATCTATTCAAATATCTTTATAATTTTTTGTCAAATGATATACATTTTCGATAAATACAAAATACTTTTAATAAAATTAACATAAAAATGCTTTGAGATTTTTATTAAAAATTTTTAATAAACCAATAATATAATTTTCTTACAAAAATAAATATTTGTGTTTATTTAAGACACAATTATTTGATTTAAATATTATTTTAATAATATAGCGACTTTAAATAATTTTTTAATTCACAAATGTTAAAAAAAAATTAAATTAAAAACTAATAAAAAAACAAATAAAGCAAACTAATTAATTAATTTCTTAATTAAACACTATTCCTTAAATTATATCTTTCACTTACATTAATTTTAATCTCTTTGATCTTCCTACGATGACCTGTTGGCCTTCGTCTAATTAATTGTATGGTGAATTTCAACTTCGTAGTGTTTAATTAGCATTTCCTGGTGCAAGTGCAAAACATCGCTGCGGTTAAAACGTTGCCATCAGCATGACATTGCGATTCTGCCGTTATACTGTCCTTTCTTCTATGTATGTCATCGTTAATAGCTCATACAGTTTATTATAATAATCTTGCCTTATTAATGTGAATCGAATATGCGAATGTAAATGATATTTTTGTAACATATACGTATTAATAATATTAATACAACATAATTTATATAATAACATATATGTATTTTCAATAATATTTCTCGGTCTCCGTTTTCAATCGTGATCTCATTAATAAATGAATAAATTATATCCAGCAAGTAAATGTCTTTTTATAAATAATGTAAAAGTTTAAATTTTAATATAATATTTAACAAAAAAGCACGTAAGTGTCGTTCATTCCGTATTATTCAAACATGTGCTTATAAATGTAAAAATCGATTTTTTCGAAGGGACGTTTTATGTCCTTTTCATTAAGATGTATCTTCCTTACAAAGTAAGATATATCTTCAAACATATATATAATAAAACTTTTTAAACGTTTAAAATTGAAGAAAAACATCATAGTATGAACATATATAGCCCAGCAATAAGAGAAATAGCATGCAAAAGACATTTTAAGATCGTATACTCGTATCGACATCGTGTCTTTCGATTGACATAAGTTGGCATGAGCAATACACGCCGATGTAAAATATCGGCTCGTCGCTCCCTTTCAAGATAATCTTAATTAAGCAATGAACGTGATCTCGTGCTACACTGGCATTCTAATGATAGTCCGAGTTATGAGAAACACGTTTTCATGTGGCATGATGCTCACAAAAAACGTGCGTGGTCATATTATAATCAGCGGAAAACCATAACTCCTCATCACACATGACGGTTAAAAACTTTTTGTTTCTATCAGATCCTTTGAAGATAAGCCGTGAATTCTTAAATTATACGTTTGCAGAACCTGTGCACGTCCGTATCTTCTCTTGATTAATTACTAGAACATATCTAATTAAACTTACATCTAATTAAATAAGAGAAATCCTACATTCAATCAAAGCGGATCTTACTGCTTAAATATATATTTCTTGTGAATTTATATACTGATTCTATATATTGCGCGCCAAAATCTTTTTCGATTTTAAAACATATTGAACGGAATCGGAATAGTAAATCACTTATTATTTTGTATAATCATTTTAATAATTTTTTGATGCTAATAATCATTTTTTTACAAAAATATTAATTGTTATACGTTAATAATAAAGATTTAAAAACTGCGAATAATTTATGGCGAAAAATATTATTTCGGTATATAAGACTTGTTCAATATAAAATAACATTTGATAAAATAATTTAAGAAATAAGAGTCCGTAGTTTATATGTATTATATATATGTGTGTGTGTGTGTGTGCGCGT
>NW_017259183.1:1886370-1911253 GCF_001594045.1 Atta colombica | reverse complement strand
GTGTGTGTGTGTGTGTGTGTGTGTGTGTGTGTGTGTGTGTGTATGTGTATTAATAAGATTTTATTCTTTCATTGAGAATCTTTAAAATATTATTTAATAATTTTGAAGTAATTTTTGGGATAACAACACATATTCATCGAATATTCATAAAACATATATTCTTTTATTTATTAACGGAAAGTTGAAAATTCCTTCGAACATAAAAGATAGATATAATCTAATTAAATTCTGCGTAAAATTGCGACGCTTGTAAAAAGCATATATATCTATCTACACGTTCACTATAATCTATTCGCACTAAAAGATCATAACTTTTCATCACTGATTTAAAGCTTCTTATCCCTATTATATCTATAAATTCAAGAATTCTTAATCTATTGACATTTGCACGAGGCTGCTATTTCTTAAGTAATTATATTGAAACTCTGTTATGCAAGAATAATTATCTTCAATAATTACTTTTCTGATACATATATTTTTTATAAAAACTGGAAAAAATAATATTATATTATTATATATATAATTTTATAATTAATTCTTTTTAATTACATCTGAAAATTCTTAAATTCTTATTTTTAATATTATATTTTCTATTTAATATCAAACATTTTAAGTATTAATGTTATCACATTTTTATTGCATTTTTTTTTACAGTAAAAGGAGACTTAATTCTCGGAAATTTCTTTTAACTGTACCTGCTTATGGAAGATAAAATCATCATCGATCATCATCGGGAAGATAATTTAAGAAATAAGAAAAAAAAATAGTACAACCGTAATTACCCTAAAATATTCATAAGGTCGTTAATGTTAGCAAGAAGCCATAAAGAAACCATAAAATGCCGCGAAGGAAACAGGCCAAATGCATACATGCGTAAATCCTATTCTAAATTGTAATGATTCGTGTCCTGAACGTATAATATCTTTCTTGGGCGTCGACAATTTCGCGTAGTGTAACTAAATTAAACGTAAAAACATAATTTTCTGTGTTAGTAATCCAACGAAACGAATAAAATTGAAAATAAATGATTATCGTCATAAACCGGTTTGAGATCTCCTTCAGGGTCTACAAAGCGTATCATAAGTTCACATTTTCATGGAATTCTTTTACATTAAAAATACAATGTATTGAATAATACTTTCTCACTCACAATTGTAAGAATCAGTCCAGTTCATCTAATTGTAGTCGCGCTAATTAAAGCATGTGTGATTTTTCACGTTCATCACGAGATGAAAACAAATGCTAGATGTATAGTAAAAAAGTCAGTATAGCGTAATTATGTTCACAAATCGCGCAATATGTTTCGTAATGATGAATCTGTTCAACATTTTATACGTGATCTTTTCTACAATCTTAATCTCTCTCTATCTCTCTCTTTCTCTTTGTTTCCTTCTTAAATTAAAATAATTTACATCAAAATTTTATTAATTTATTTTCTGATTGCTTAATATCTTCAGTTTTATATTACATTTTATATATGTTATATATATACATATATATATATATATATATACATATTATATATACATATATTCGATTATATGCATTAATCATTTGCGTTAGAATATCATGTGAATTTGTCAATTTCGAGATAATGCTATAGCATGTTGTTGTAAATCATACAATTTATTTTGCAATAAAAATTCAGAAATCGTGGCTGAATCATATATAGATGTTTAATAACTCACATTCGTTTACTTGTTCCATTTTCTTTCAGTCATTTCTGTTTGTAGCGAATTAATTTTACCGCGCGAAAACATTATTAGATTGAATGAAAACATTATTAGATTGATTTACTAAAACCGGATATCAATCCTTCATGGTTCTCCTTAACTGGTTAATTAGCGGTGAGATGTGCATCAATGAAATACTCGCTTCAAAAGATGAACAAATAAAATGAGATTGCTCCAAATGCATATGCTAATCATTTTAAAACTAAAATTATATTTTATAGCTCGTATTTAGAACTTACGCTTATAACGATGTTATTTAATATATAGTTTACGTTTCATTTACTACAGAATTTTAAAAGTAAAAAGCGCATTTATCGATAAAAGCGTGTTTTGAAAAAAATACGGAACAATAACTTTTTCTTTGAACGACGCAACATTTTTATTTAATAGAAAGAAAAATTTTATCTTATATTTTTTAATGCAAAAGGAAATTAATTATACTTTTAAAACTATTATATGTAAAATATTATTACATGTATAATATGTATTTTAATAAAAAATATAATATAATTTAAGATATAGTAGATAAGAGAAAGGAAATATGTAAGATATCTTTTTCTTTTTTTTTAATTCCTCTAACATTTAATGAAAAGTATGATATTATAAAGGTATATTTTTAATTTTAATTTTAATTAATACGTTTTTTATCAATAATACTTCTGATTAGTTAAATATATTATTAAATATATATTAGATTAGTCAAAAATATGGTTAAAGTTACGAATGAAAATACGTATAACTTTAAGTCTAAGTATAAAAATTTTTTAATATTTTGACTCTGCTATTTTATTTATGTTTTTTTAAAGGAATAGTGATGTCGCGCTTATAGTTATTTTTTTCTTTTCGCGCCACGCGACGCACGAAAGAGTGCAAGAAAAAGTGGGAATTTTGCGTGGAGTAAATAGGTACTGGGTCAAACGGTAATAAATCGAGATGCCGGGACTTGGAAATCTCCACGAATGGCAGTACCGGAAAGATGCATTGCGCGGACGATCCGGTATCTTCCAAGAACCGCAAAAGGGTTGTCTAGTACTGTGTAGAAATGCGCCGTACATCTCTACGGCAACAAAGATCTGGATATCTGCCAACATTAAAGTCAAGGTTGCCATATTTGTTGCGACAAGAGAGCAAACCTTTTGCGGACATCATTTTCTTCCTTTTCTTTGTATTTTTCTTTCTCCAATGTGAGACGCGGGAAGAGCGATTGCCTTTCTAACGCATCGCAATGCTAGTTTTAATTTCCGCCTTCAATCGGTATTATTCATGTTTCTTTTTTTTAAATTCAATCACAAAATATTGGAAATGATGTAGAAATTGAGCGAGATACGTTATGTTATGCATTTAAATATCCTTCTAAAAAAGCCAAATAAGAATTTGTGGAATAAAATGAAATGTCAATAAAACGAGGATGGACTAAGTTCGTTTAACAAATTTCCATTTGTAAGGAAGTATGGGAAATTTTTCTTTTCGGCATTCCGTTTGCTAGAGTTTAGAAAGCGTAATTCATAGCACGAATTGCGGCAGCGACGCATAATTGACAATTTTCACGTCGCTGACGCGACATTACTTTGTAATTACGTTGGCGTGTGCATCGAGATTTATTTCCTAGGTTTTCCTTCCGCAACAAGATTCTACTCACGTAAAACTACACTTAAGAATTTTATGTGATAAAAACAACGGAGCGTAAAGTAAAATAAATACGAAGAAGATTAAGTATAAAAAGACAAAATGACTAATAATCGCGCGATGATAACGGAATCCAGTGAACGTTAAAAATAAATAAGGAAGTTTGAAGGAACAAGATTTCAAAACAATTCGGATATAAGTAAAAGATCTTATTTGTTATTATATAATTCTAGATATGAATTATAATAGATATGTAAACATAAGGCAGCGTAAAATGAAGTAAATTTGAACGCGCAAGAGAAGTTAGATGTAAAAAAGGTATAACGACCAATAATTGTGTAATGAAAATGCAATCAAGTGGAAATTAAAAATAATTTTAAAAGAATTTATATAAATAACAAACGATCATGGTTTTTCAATGTATTATAATTGAATTCTCGTTTAACCGAATGAGCTCAACGTATAATAAAATAAATTTAAACGCACGAGAAATTGAGTATAAAACGACTACAAAAACTAATAATTGCGCTATAATAATAGAATCAAGTGGCATTAGAAAGAGCAAAGTTCCGAAATAACCCAGATAAATAAAAAAAACGAAGTTAGTTTTTACAGTTTCCAATTTATTATAATCTTCGTTAACTAAAATGAGAAAAGTTTTTATTTTCTGTCAACTCAGCACAGGATAATTCTTTAAAAAAATAATCAATTTATTTTTCGTTGACTGAATACAGAACAGCTCTTTAAGAAATAATCGCCTCGAAGGATGTACACACCGAGAAGTATTAGGAATACATGTTTTCTGTTGCACATTAATATCGCCAAGTCTACTATCACACCTGTCTCGTTAATTTTGCGCTCATGTTCCAATCTAGTGGCGCAATAGTTTAACGATCGCGCAACTCAGTGAGTTCGCAAGAGCGCGACGCGCATCATAACGTGTCGGCGCGGTTTCAAGAAACCTCGAGTGCGAAGTTGCGATATCGCATTATCTTTATTTCCGTGTGACATAATTCGGCGGCATTAAACGCTCATCAGAGGTGCGCACACAATTGGTTTATATCGCGACGATATATGATTTACTTACGCACGCGCTCGAATACAAGCCAGCATGGGTGAACGAGAAACATCCGACGCGAAATACATTTGCATTCAAGTGCGAGATTAATAACTTCGTGTCTGTTATCCAGTAATCAACCCGCTAATTAAACGGCAACGCGAGTCGAGTATTTTCATTTATTGTGCGTTTCTTATTATGGACGAAGATACGAGTTACAGTAATATAGGAGCTTCTCTCAAATGAATACACTTTGAGAAATGTCATATTGTGAAACTTTCTATAAGTCGCGTATATAAATCCAAGACGACTAATTATCTTTTACAATTAACCTTTTGTTATTTTAAGGTAAATAGTTATTTCAAGAATATTAATTATGACGATATCAAGAAACTCTATTTTGATTATTGGTAATTATGTTAATATTATCTACCAAATAAATATTCGAAAAGAAGAGAGTGAAATTCGATAAATAAATTGTAAAAAGCTTAGATCTTATTTAATTTTTTAAATTAATTTAATTAATCAATCCAATTTAAATGTACGTTATAAAGAAGAAAATAAAAAAAAAACAGACAGTTAACTTTTTTCTGATCTCTCAATCGATTAAAAAAAAAAATTTAATTCGTCATTTCTACAATAATCAATTTAATTATTAATTATAATAAATTACTATTAGGTAATTAGGATACTACCAATTAATTATAGACTGCAGTCATTTTATTTTATACCGACCTGAAGATAAGAGCTGGCTGCTGACAGAACTAAACGATGCGCGAGGAATCGCTGACCTCCTGGACAGCACAGGGCCACATCAGCAAACCTCTGCGACAACATGGCCTCCTTCAGAATGTCACCGACGTCCGGTGCCCTCCCAGAAACGCGGATCACTTCTCCCATCATGCTCCACTTGTTTATGATCAATGATTGTCCGAGACACTCGCGGAAATAAGCACTCCCTGTGGAAAGTCCTTGGCTATTTCATCTCTATACTTGACTTTACGGCACTTGGAAAAGCAATATCTTTGCAAAACTTCGAAAGTTTTCAACAATTGCTCTTCAGTCGAATTGTTGTCCATTCCATCGTCAGCTTTCACATAAAGCCATCTTTCAGAGAAATTCGCTTCGAAATTTTCGAATATCCTTTTTCTCTCAGTCTTTACTAAAATTTATACTAATTCGAACGAAAATTCCTTATCTTTTTTTTTCAGCAAGTTCAATCGTTTATTGCTATTTTTATCACTCAAAATATTCAATGATCAATAATCATAATTTTGATGATTCTATTACAACGGAATCTTATTTTAAGAGTCTTTACGAATCGCGTGTAAGTTCTTGTTAACACGTGATTGATCAATTTATAAATGACATTTGTTGATTCTGTTATTTGACGTAGACTTATGGCTATATAATTATTGGCATTTATCAGCGATAACGGTGTGGGCATTCCCTGTCAAGTCATCATTGTAAGATTTATGAATGGCTGCAATTCTTTTTATTCATTTTTTGAACTCGCTTTTTATTCACCATTAAGATTAATTCGTCAATCTGATTAAGTCAATCAATATAGTCTCAGTAAACTTCACAGATCTTAATCTTATGTCCATTAATTAATCTGCTTTCTAATCAACCCTTATCATCAAAATCAGATGAGCCTTCCTGGATTCGAACTCTCGTAGAAATTTAAATATCCAAAATCTTTAACGCTGGCGCAATTCTCCTTTTTCACATTAATATAAAATTCTATTTTATTGTGTCCTAAAGTAAAGGACAAATTTTTGAAACATTTTATTTAAAAAGTAATTTAACAATTGGATTAATTTACATCTTTTTCATATTTTTATTATATTTTTTATACATTTACAAATTTATATAAAACACAAGTTATAACAAATATCTTTAAAAATCATTTGTCCCTTCGTCTGCAGAGAAAGCTCGGAAAATCCAAAGTGCGGAAGCGAGTGTCTACTTTCGGTAAATAAATTACACTATTATCTCTACGACATTGTTCGCATTTCACATAGTTCCCAATCAACATACATTCGTTCTTTTATCCTACGTTGATACATCTTTAATAAGCTATTTTCATTGATTTTCATTGACCAACATGAGCATACGCGAGATATCACTTAGATATCTTCTTCGTCCAATCGTCCAATTCTCTATACGATCTTATAAACTCCGACTTGAGATTTCCTTTCTGCAATCAGTTCTTTAACCGAACACTTATCGCAGCTCCGAGTCGCTCGATATTACGCGATACTCTGATAATTTCACCAGAATGCAGTCGGACGAATCGATTTCACGACAAATTCATACTGCCGCTCGGGTATGCTTTGCACACGTCGGCATACAAATTACCGGGATCATCCTGGTTCGCTTAATGAACATCGACCTTCTCTTCTAAATTACTGCTCCTCAACCATAGCCGCAATTAGTAGATCTTGAAATTACTCGAAAGTGCACTTTCTGCACGCTATGGATCTATCTTCGAATCCTCAATCAATCTTCTGTCGGTCTGCGTTGCAACGTATGAATTATCCCAATCGACGAAAGAATCTTTGCTTGATTTTGCTTGATTACTTCATCATATTAATGCGTCACATTGTCTTTTATAAAATGTTTCATGATACACAAATGTTTCGATTGCGCAATATTTTTGGGGATCAGGAAATTTAATAAATATTGCAAATGCTTTTAATTTATTAAATCAATTGTAAACAAGTGTTAGATTGATAATATCACCGAAGTGTCCTTTTATCTAAATCAGCGAAAATACGTAATTATATCAAATCAGCTGATTTATCAAAATGTCAGTCTGATTTAATAATTAGTTCCTGATTAAAGTTCAATTCACAACGATTTGTTTATTAGACTAAAAGAATCCTATTGAATTATTCTCGTCTAATTAGTTCTAAGTGTCAAACTAAGTATTGCATTTATAGAAACAGATATGATGGATGCTTCATCGCTCTACGAAGGAAAATTTGAGAGATCATCAGCGATTCCCGGGTCGCATCGCGAGTACTCGCGGATTCGCTCGACATCTCAATCGCCGCGGTCTCAAATTCGCGGATCTCAAATTTCCGGGATCGTCGTCGTGTATTCTCTGGCTAATCGCGCTCGCTCGCAGCACTCACGCGAGGAGAACCCGTCGCTGAACGACTCAGCAGGGCGACTGCCACCTGAAACGCTCAGGTGAGCAGAGACCACCTCTGCCACCGCGAGAGTGGTCTCTTCGACGAGACGGAGAGAGCACTCGCAGGGAACTCCTCCCATGTCTCGCTGCTCTATCCCCCCCTCGAACAAAGTGCATCTACGTGCACTTGTCTTGTATGCATATGCACATCCTGTATTTTGTGATACATCACTTTACAATTAATTTCCAATCAAATGAGAAAAGCGATAATGGAATTTAGCCAATACGATTTTAAAATTTTTTAATTTTTCCGAAGAACACGGAATCACTTTGATTTCAATCGCATTTTCGATAATAAAGATATTCGATAAGAATAATGCAGTTGATCATGAGCAATGAAAAAATAATGGATTAAGGTAAAAATACGAAGTTACCTTTCGAGGCGAAGGCAATTTAATACTAATGATATTAATAACAGAAAATACATTAGAGATGAATTAGAAATAGCTGGAATTGTAGATTGTGTAGACAATTAGGATTCATCTCAACTCATTCGGCTTCATACCGGTCGCCTTTTTTCCGTAGAAACCGTAGACAAATGAAATGCAGAGATCTCAGTTTGCTTGACGTTGAAATAAATTGTAACTTAAATACGGAAATATGTCTGTAATATACTTGGCATTCTAATTCCTATATAGGCCGATTCATATACATTTTATCAATTTATAATATTAGAAACAGAAATATACAAAAATCACTGTGCGAACATAACCATTTTAATTTCTTCAGTTTTTTAATTAAGATATTCCGTCAGACATTCAATTTATTTTACTCACATTTATATATTTTATATTATTAATTTCAAATTGATATGAAATTGGTGCTTTTTAATGTCAAAATAAATTTCAACAATTAAGATATCGATCTTCTTATTAATTTCATAGAAAAGTTGAGTAGAAGATAAAGAGAGAAGAGAAGACATGTATAGTGTCTCTTTGAAAAAATATTAATTTCTGTAGTGAAAATACTGTCTTTAACGTTTGAAACTATGTGTACACGTTATAGTCCTATTACTTGTAGAAAGGTGAGCGTAGATAGAACTGAGAATATCAAAAGCAATGCGCGAGATAACTCGCGACCGCTTCGCAAGAGAATTCGTGTGCTAATGTCAGCTGTCAGTGAGTTAAGCGGATAATCGTTAGCGCGTTATGTTTATAAGCATCGAGTCGGCAATATCAGTAAGAGAACATCGAAATCGAAGGAACGAATGGGATTTTCTGCGAAATCGCTCACCGACAGCCCGTTTATCAAGCATAATTGACTAATAATAGCAATTGTATATGTACGTGTAAGAGATAAAGTATTTTTTCCCTCAACTGTATATGTATGTATATGTATATATATACACTGAAGAAATATATATTCCAAATTTTAATAAATATTTATTTGAATAGTATCAACTAAATATTTATTAAATATAAAAATATGTTTATTTGGTACATACAAAAAAAAACATTAATTTGATTTAACAATCATTTCTTTTTATTAAGTAAATATTAAATATTTATTTATTGTAAGCAGATATGTTTAATTGGCAGTATTCAAATAAATGTTTATTTAAATTTAGGTTATTTTTTTCTCAATGTATGTATGTATGTATACATATTACACACACGCGCACACACACACACGCGCGCACGCGCGCACGCGCGCGCACACACACATACACACACACACACACGCACACACACAAATTTTGAAAAAGTCAAAAGTTAAAAGAATCAAATATCATAATAAATCTATAAATTTCAAAAAGAAAGGATTAAGGTTAAATTGAGGTCTTTTGAGATTTAGAATAGAATACAAATACGAAATGTTTATTTCGATGTAGATTTTCATTTTTATCATCTTTATAAACTGTTATATATTTCATTAGAACTTTCGTGCCAAGAAAATATTCTTTAAAAAATTGCACACGCTAACTCACGTGAGTAATAATATTTTTGTAATCTTTAATGGAGAGAACTAATCATTACACACACTTTTTATTGGCTTACCGGAACATGGCAATTACGTTTCGTTGTGTCTCTCTAGAAGATAACACAGTTTACACACACACACACACACACACACACACACACACACACACACACACACACATACGATGTATTTATATGATGTATTTATAATTAATCTATCATTAATGGATCAAAACTGTTCGACAATTTTAAATTTGATCTACTAATGTATCATCATTACGTTCAAAGGTCTTCAATCAAAGCAATATAATCAATTCTATTCTATGATTTCAAATATTTTAATATAAAATGTGCTTAAAGAAAAAAAATTTTAAATTATTTGTATATAACTTATTAAAATAATTATTTAATTCTATATTTGCCAAATTGCATTACACGAGAGACCTAAAAGTTTACTAACTTTTATTTAAAATTTTTTTCTGATTATTTTACACACACATCACTGATTTGATATATTTATAATTATTATTACTCTAATTTTTATTGTTTAGAATTTTTTAAGATCTAGCGAAAGTCAAATAATCCATTGAAAAATCGAAATTAATAGTCTCTATCAAAGAGTTAACAATTGATATTATCTTTTTACATTTAATATATATGTTATATATTTGCGAAAGTTTGGTAATTGCAGCACACAATGAATATTTTATCACGTAAAAATGATTCTGCAATAGGAAAATTCTGCAAGAGAGCGTGATAATGGCGCATACTTGGATTCTTATCTGCCTAGAGAGAATGTAAATCGGTATCGAATTAGGGAGTGTCTAAGGTAGAAATGACATATCGTTGGATATCATTAGCTCGGTTTCCTTGATGCTAAAATTACGACGCTCATACAAATGCGATGATAACGGTCTTTGTATAATTGTATACTTAAATTCGTACACGATATCCTAAGTACTTTAAAAACATACACACATGTCGAATTGTAATATCTTTTCTTTTATGGCAGCGAGATTTTTTACAACGGCAATTACATGCCTCATTGCCTAGAATAAATATCATTTTTAGAACTTTATCTGACTGATGAATTCCAGCAAGGATTACTCCCGATAAAATTTTAAAAATAGACTTTTGAATGCACTCATTGAATTAACAATGTGATTAATAATAATACTACTTAACAAAAATAATTTTTTTTTTGTAATTATTTGTGTCCTGAATATGATTTAATTTATCAAATTATTTTATTATGTTTATTATTTTATTAATTGTAAGAGATTTCAGGTAATGTTGCAAAAAAGAACTATGATGTATTTTAACTTAATGATGTACTATAATTATACGATATGTGACGTATTGGAAAAGTTATTGCAATTAAAATTAAAACTTTCAAGTCTCAAAATCAATTTGTTGTGTTGAGATTAAAAAGATATTTGTTAATAAGAATTATTGCATTAAAATTGCGATTTGTATAAGTTATATAAAGATCTATCAAATATTTTTCAATTATATTATTTAAATTAAAAAATTTTTCAGATCACTAAATCTGTATCAAAACTAATAAATTCAATTTAAATTATATTAAAAATCCTTACATGAATTATTCAAAAAATTTAGTATCGTTTTTAAAGGAATGATAATGAACAGTTAACTGAAACTGTTGAAAAATACTAAATATAAATGATGACCTTTCTATCTTCAAACCATGATGTTTCTAACAGATAAGATTTTATTAGCAAATTGTTAATTGGCTTCATAAACCACTTCGAAGATACAAGTTATTAAGCTATAATGAACATTAACAAAAAAGTTCGTTCGATGCGGTGTCTATCATTTCTAATTCCGTTACGGTGCGATTATAGAGAGAATGGCGCTACTTCCGGCCATATTATCTTAAGATTGACAATGAGTAAGGGAAATCGATCTCTCCCTCTCGTCAAATTGATGAACCTGACCTACGAACATGTGTGACGGATGATGATGGAGAATAAGCTGAAACTGCTGCCGCTACTTCGAAGTCATCCTAAGAGCGATATATTATAACGGCACAAGTGTGAAGGTTGAAACGAGTTCTTTAGAAGTATCGAACGTCGAACTAGTGTGATGCCGTTTATTTAATACACGAAAGATTTCAAAAAAGAAAATACATCATATCGTATATTCGTAAATAACATGCATACTCTTCAGAAAATCTAGCTAAATTTCTCTCGTTAGATTTTTATTATTTGCACAGAAATTCAAGATACAATATGTGACTGATTTAATATCGAATAATAATTATCGTATAATGTTTTATTAAATAAATTAAATTAAATTAAATGTATAATTGCAATAAAAAATTACGTTAACAAAATTGTACAATTATCTTCAGACTTTTATTTTAATCCTTTTAATATTTGAGGAGCCAACTTTCAAAATGTGTTTTGTCCAAATTTGTAATTTTTAGAAAACGAAAAAAAAAGAAATTCCGCATATAAAAAAATTACGCTCTTTACAGAAAATAAAAATATGCCAATCAGTAAGATGTGAAATATTAAACAAAATTGATAAATAATTGCTAAAAATGTTAAACAAATGCATTTTGTTTGTCTCTAGTTAAAAAATGCACTTCGAAATGTTTTTTCAGCTTATAAATTAAGGTTAAAAAAATTTTCTGAATATCTCAAAGTAGCTCATAATATGAGCTATGTTTTTCAACACAGAATACTACGATACCTCTAATTAAAAAAAGGAAATTTTGGACAAAATGCATTTTGGAAAAATCTGCTCTTCATTTAATGGAAAATATAAAGGATAACAGGTAAAAAATAGTTAAAATCAAATAGCTATGTAAATAGACAAAATTACATTTTGAAGAAGAAATCTGTCAATTTTACCAATACAAAAAAAAAAGAAAATTAAAGAGAAAAATTAATAATAAAATTATTTAAAATTATTAATTAATAACAAAAAATATAAATTTTGAAAGGAACAAATTTTGAACACATTATATATTATCAAGATAATCAAATAATTATTTATTTTCTTGATAAATGTTTGTTCCAAATCTTTATCTAAATCTTAATATTATGTCAACTTTTTGAATAAAAATTTGTTGTCCAAACAGCTTTATAGCTTTTACAGCTCGTAATAGATAGATTAAAATTGTTCTTTTCCTGATATCATGTCTGCTTAAAAAAATAATATTTGAAAATTTGAAAATTGCTATCAAATTCGATGATTCGTTTGAATTTCGCTCGGAGTAAAATGCGGAAGAAGTAATGATCCGGAGTGAAAGCGATAGCAAGATGCGTTACCGTTCACGCCTTATCAGGGTCGTGATAATTACACCAACGACTTGTCGAAAGATTCCGTTGCACGAAAAAATACCTCTCTAATGAAATAAGTCTACAGTTACAGAATTTAACATAAAAATTTCGACTGTGTGTGATTTCTCTTGACCGTATCTCATTAATTTATTTCAATAATTAATATTTTAAAAAGATAATTGAAATTTTTTTTTCATTTAACAGATTTTTCTTTTTCATCCCAGATTTTTCTTTATAAAATAATTTCAAGGAAACTGATTAAAAACTTAATTTAAAAAATAACACACAGTTATAATATCAAAAATACATATTCTACATTTTATATTTCATATTCTCGTTTGTCCTCGAAAGACTATTTTTAGATTACATCTTTTACGTTTTATAGATAATATTTTAAACTTTTTTTCTTAATTCATAAGATTTTAGATAATCTATTCATCTTATAATTGTCTTGTATTTTCTCTTAAGATAAATCTTTCCATCAAATATATACATACTACAGAAAGGGACGTCCAAATATATTATACACATAGCGTTACTAACTACACCGTAATTATATCTGCTGAAAAAGATTCTCAGGAAACGCTTAACGGTGGAAATTCCGTGATAAATCTACGATGCGCAAATAACGGAGCTACAGATGATCGCAAGAATCCGACCCGAATTCAAGCGATCCTTCCGTGTTGAGCTCGCTTGCGGCAGAAGAAACACTTCGGCTCACCGTGTTGTTTGTTGGCATTCGAATAAAAATCTCATCGATCATCAGTGAAATACGTGGCACGGTAAACAGACATTTGCAGTATGCGCGTGCCGGCCGCGTGTACAGCAACGCTCGTTCGTTCGGAACGGAGCACGTGGTCCCGTCATCGCTAAATCCATTAGCGTGCAGAGAGAACGTTTTCCAGGTTGATTATCGGGCAAATATTGTTCCGCGCTCGGTTACCGTTTTACCTACACACCGACCCAGCTTGCTGACACTGTTTCGTACTACATCACATACTATCATATCTGCTGTCAGGGGTTCCCATCAAAGGAATACCTATCATAAAGAATAGCTTAATCCTCGTGAACATAATCTTCCGTATACGTAACACAATAGAAATATTATTTAAAAAAGAGAATGGCTAAAAAGAACAATACATGATGTAATGTTATAAAAAAAATTGTAATTACCTTTATTCTCAATCAAATGAACTATTCTCAATCAAATGTTTCATACTTCTTTATCAATTTTTTAAATTGTGTAATATGAAATTATAAGTCATAACTTTTATCGATAAAATATAATTTATATCAATCTATTGCTTCAACAATAAAGATATCCGATCACCAAAATAATAAGATATGAAATTAAAAGTAAAATATTATTGTTTAATATTTTTCTGCTTTGTATATGATGGTATTCTTAAATCTGGATATAATTATTTAAAAAATTATTTATATACCCTGCAATCTCTCTCTTTTTAAAATTGTATATATTATATGTATATCTCTACACAAAATGTCATGATATATTAAAGTTCATCAAATCATGATATATTAAAGTTTCAATTTTAGATTCTAGACTAAAAATTAATAAGTGATAGCATAAACTTTGACTCAATTTTAAGAAGTGAGATGTAATTTGAAATATTTACTAATGTCTTGATTAGCCCTCAGTATTTACTTAATCGGAAATTTCCTTATTAATATTCACGAGTCTAGCGTATGTTAAATTAATGTATTGTCTTTGCTTAAAGTTAACATAATTGAATTTTTTTTATTTTAAAGCTTAAAATTCGAAAAATTTAAGATTAATTTAAGATTATTTAATTTAAAATTATGAAAGGATGTAAAAAAACATTTGTTATAAACAATTTTTCAACATAGCGTAGTTGAAGAAAATATTGGTCTACTGGACCTGCAAATATCGATAAGAAATAAAAACAACTTAAAAATAATGTTTTTAATGATATTCTGAAGATAAGATAACGTAAGCCTTTGAGAAGAATTCTACAAAAAATATCAATTCTTTACATTCAAATATACGACGCACATCAGAAATAGAGATACGCTTGGCGCAAAGCACGTGCCATTCTTATCTGTCCTTGTAATATTCACTCTACTGGTTTATTATTACTCTCACTTGTGCAGTTTGGGAGCTGCTGCTTTAAATGCAACTAGACGACGCAATTTCAAATGTTCGTCATTTAGCGCTTCTCTTTTTGCACGAGGTTGTAACTTAAAAATCTTCGTAGCTGCAAAGCTGGATGAGATATCGAGTTCTTCTCAACCGAGATCTCGTTGTGTACACTCACAGATATATGATTTCTTCAGATAGAATTGTTCTCACCTTTCCAACTATTTCTCTAATTTGATCGCGTACTCTCGCAAAAATATCTAGTAGCAAAGAGATTAATCTGTACACGTACCAACGAATCTTTTGATAGATAAAATATTCGCGCGTTCACTTCTCTCACATTCTTCTACAGATATCATACGAAATTTATTTTGTTATATAAATAAATGATTATTTCATGAAATTGGCATCCTCTCTCCAAAGAGAATCCCGAGAAATCGAATTAATAATTTAACACTTTCATACAAATTTATATTTTACGATTAGAGAGAGACACGAATTTAAACTTATATAAAATATGTTAAAAGAGAAAAAAAATATATTTAAACTTATGTGGATCAAAGTAAAACACAGAGTTATTTTTAAAAAATTTAAATTATCGTCACGTTACGAAGATTTTATCCGAGCTGCCTAAATAACAACTTATTCCGAGGGATGATGAGGAAGGCAGACCGAACGGTGCCTTGTTTGCACTTGATAAACGAGCGACGTTTTCTTCCGCGGTGTATTGGCAATGTTTGCTCGTCGTTTAATGCCGACGACAACTTGACTTTAAATATTTAGCACGTACAAGATGAACAACAAGACTGTCTGCTTGCCATGTCCGAGCTTTCGTCCCTCTCTCCTTCTTTCTTCATAAAATTCGTGGCGACGTAAGTTCTTCGCCAATATAAAAAAATGTGGACGCCAAGTAGATCAGCATACATTCTAAATTTGGATCGACTTGATCTATATTCATATGCGTATTTACTTTATTATATTTATTTTGTAGTACTTAATTTGATTATTTTAAGTTTACTTCTATAAAATTTTATTATATATATTTGTTATTTTAATATCTAATAAAGTGACATAAATATATAGATAATGTAATGTACCTCTCATTTTACGCATCATGTTTTATAATACGTATATAACTCATAATTACGTTACGTACAAAAAATGACATATACAGAAAAACTGTTCTCCACATCATATCTCGTTAGCTTCCGCTCGCCTTTCGAAGCGGAATTGCAATTCTCAAAGCGTGCAGCAATTCTCTTCGTTTCCTCTCTCGCAAGAAGACCGACGAGTGATAGAAAGGGAGTGACCGATCAGCTTCGTCGTTCTAATCATTTTCCAATCAATAGATCAAGCTTTAATTGCTTCTCCAGGAGACCGTTATGGTATTCTAGCAGCGCGAAAAGAGATAGGGGAGCGATCTCTCCAGGAAGGAAAGTCATATTGTGCCGCGAGATTCGTATCAAGATTTCCCTTCCACCCCGATCATGACTCGACCAATCATCGATGTATCGTGCAAATTGTCTGTAATCTTACTAACGCGCATTTTTCTGGAAATAACACGCCGAGAGTATCACACATCCGTTGAGCTCTTGGTCGCACCTTCATTCCGCATTATCCCGCACGGTTTTTCTTCGCAATGGTCCATCTTTTAAAGAAATAAGTCGCCGTGACCGATAATTGCTGCTCGATGCAAGCATTAAATATAATCAGGATTTAATCATATACTAAAGGAATATGAGAGAAGCACAAATGATTGAACTTGTTCTAATTGTATACAAGTAAATGATGATGCATTCGAAACAAGTTTATATCCATATTACTTTTTTGCAATATAAATTACATTGCTCTACAAATGTGTGCAAATATATATATATTTATTTGTATATATATATATATATATATATACAGTGTTTCTGAAATAACGCCCACTAATCATACAGTGCTATTCCTAATAAAAAATTAAGTTGAAAAGTCTTCTATCATTTTCGCAACAGTTAACGAGATATTAATTTCCAAATATTGCCAGATAAACGGATAAAATCGATGTATAAGACAATTTTAAAATATCTTTTCGTATTCTTTGTGAAATATTTTGAAAATTTTTCTTAAAGAACTCTTAAAAATATCTTAAAGCTGTCTTATACATACAATTTTATATATATATCGCTCATTGGGTACTAAATAACTAAAAAAAAATTTTGCGAAAATTGCAAAATGGTAGAGGACTTTTCGTCTCAATTTTTTATTAGGAATAGCATTACATGATTAGTGTTATTTCAGTTACACCCTGTATATCCTTATTACATTAAGCTTATTTTATTACCTGTTTTATGTAACGCAAAACAACAAAGATAATGAATGGATAATTAGTAAATACAAAAAGAGAAAGATTTAATCAGTCATTAATTGTACACTCCGATGCGGATGTGATTAATGCATTTAGAATTAATTATAAAAATCGGTTCTTTTGATTGCAGTCATTCGCGAAATAAGATTAGTGAAACAAGATAGTTAAAGATGCTCAGATTAATATCAGTAATATTAATAAATTAAATTGTCGATTTAATTTGTGATATTATGTACTCCAGCTTCGTTCTAAGAGTGTATTCCGTTTCACGCATGATGTGCATAATACATCATTTATTCTTGTTTAACATTCGGCGAATAACAAGGATAAATGATGCATCATGCACATCATGCATGAAACGAAATGCACCCAAAGACTGTGTTTCAAGACCGACAAATAATCGTCGCGGAATTTACTTGAACTGAAAATTGTAAACTTTCATATAAAAATATTCTCAGGTAGCAAGCTGACGTAATTTGTTGTCATTTTGACGTGAAAAATGACATTAAAGGATGTCATTTTTACATCAAAAGGATTATTAAGCATAATAAAAGTTGTCGTGATCGAATGTGGTCCTTTTGACTCACTGAGTTGAACATTTCTCGATCCATTTTCACTTAAGGTAAAGATAATATGAATATTTCTAAATATTACTATTTATCTTGAATAGTTTGTTAGAATAATATTTAAATTCTTTCTCTGAAAGTAACATTCTTTGCGTTCCAATTCACATTCGAATAATTGTAGTTATAACTTCGACAATGTTGATCGACTATAATAAATAATCGCCGTAAGATATCGCAATATCTCCAAACTTTCATGAGGTATAAACGACGCTGTGTCCGAAAGCAATCGAGGGTTTTGCAAATATAATATCGAGTTTCGCGGTCGTATCGGGTCGCGATTTTCGATACCCAGCCATCCCACGGTGTAGTTAAAGGGAAGAGCCGGGACTCGTTCAAGGCGAGCCACATGCCACTGCAATTAACGGCCCGATATTTCATCTGGAAAACAAGGCGAAACAGCCAATATTATTGCATCATGAGTTTGACGTGGCAGCTGTAAGAATACATTAAATCTCAGAAAGTGGTGCAAGCGAGTGCGAGCGCGCGAATTGCTCTCTTAAATAACGGTGCGACCGTCAACGACGCCACATTGTACGAATTCCGCAAAATTGTGACGATAAATAATAAGAATATTACTTGTCACGCAATAACGGCATTTAAATTATTTTCCATCGTCAAATTAATAGATAATACCTATCATCGAAACACCGCTATGCGTCTGCCAGCACATCTTGCTCTATATTTATCGTTGCGCAAGATTGCATTAATTTCCTCGTTTTTTTCTTTCTAGAAAAACTCATAATATATATCACACAATGCTCTCGACATATTATATACAGTGAGAGTAAAAAGTATTCGTACAAGGAAATTTTTGATAAGAAAAGTTTTATTTGTAGAAAATAAATATTAATTAATTAGCAATTTTATACAATGAATACATTCTGTTCTAACATAAACAAACGAGTTTCGCATGTATTTCTGATATTAGAGCTAAATTTCTCGACTGTATATTTGAGTATCCAAACAATGGAATTTTTAATTTTCGCTTATTTTTCAGATGATATTAGATGTGGGAAAAAGTTCGTGGCGTTTTTCTCATTACATCTAACGGGAAAAACGCCACGAACTTTTTTCCATACCTAATATATTTTCTATAATTAATACACATCTTTTTGGTATATATAATTTTAAAAAATATATAGCCTATTTTCTTCTTGAATAAATTGTTAATTACCCAGCAAGAAATGATCGTCAATTAAACGTTGATTTGACGTGAAATTGATGTTGAAATCATCATATCGATTCGACATCAATTCGATAATTCATTTCTCGCTGGATAATATTTAATTTTTTTAAATAAAGTTTTTTTATATAATAATATTTTAACTCTCTACGAATACTTTTTGTACTCACTGTATAATAGCGAGCAGAACAACACGACTATTTACTCTCAGATAACCAAATATTTGGCTATCTGAGAATAAATAATCGTGTTGCTCTGCTTACTATTATATGCATTATGAAACGAAAAACAATTACGCACACATGCACGCGCATATACACATATACGCAGAAGAAAAGAATGCTAAATACCAGGGATTACTCAAGACATGCAACTATATTTATTTACGTATTGCGTAATGCGTGCGCGGAGATAATTAACGGAGCAATTAATCGGCGCGCAACAGACGCCGCGCCGGCTCTTTAAACGCCGCAAATCCATCTCGGGGAATTAACACGCGGGAAAAAAGCTGGCACCAACCGAACAACTTCATTCGATATATCCCTCGCGTATAAAGTTACGTCGCCAAGGCGTTAAGCCATATTCCGTTTCTGCCGTTCCATTGCAAAACCAGACATATTCCGTTACGCGATATCGCGCATTATGTGACGTATATACAATCTCTCATGATTTGATGATCATTCTGGAAGGCGATAAAACACTTCCAGAAAATCTCACTAAAATATCAAGAAACAATTGAGTTTCATTGAGTTAATATTAATGTTGGGAATTTTTTCTCAAATTTTTTAATTAAAATAAAAAATTAGAAATATTGAATAGAGGTTATAAATTATTTTCTCCAATAAAATAAATATAATATAAAAAAGAAATGTTTAAATTTTTATGATTTGAGAACTACTGTTTATTAATATGCACTATAATATATTGTCTTTCATTATACTGTCTATTAATTAAATATCTTGAATATTAATTTAATAATATAATATCTTATAAGACTATATATGTGTGTGTGAACACAATCTATAGAAATTGGGTTCGACTCTCGGTCAAGGTAATATTTTTTCGCAATAAAAATTAATTAATTTATAAATTTAACATATCACTCGGCATTATTAAAATCGTCCCAACCCAGATAACATTTCGTGCAAAAGCAATAAAGCAATGTAATTTATTTGCTGATACTTATTGTAATATTGCCATGGTAAAAGCAAAAACATTTGTTAAATAAAATTTTGCTTGCATATTGCCATAATTTTGCCAAATTAACATTTATACTTTTGATAAGCAAAATTGCTTCAATTTTGCTAAAATATTGTCAAACACTTTTACCACAATTGTTGCCGCAAAGTTATCGTAAAATTATTCTATTACAGTTTGTGTGTTTCTTTGCTTAATGCAATATTGCATCAAATGCGAGGATTCATTTTGTTGGCAAATTGCTTGCAATATTTTTAAGCAAATTTTCAGCAAAATGCCGACAAAAATCTAGGAAGATGCGAAAAAGTATCAATTGTTAAAAATGATTAGTCAATTTAATATTACTGTGGTAGTTTAATAGAATTTGCGTTTCAAAATCGTAAAATCATTTCAGCGCGCATTTTATAGGACTATATATATGTATATATAAATTCACACAGAATCATACAAATATGATTCTAATTAATTAAAAGTAAAGTCATCCTGTGTAACATTACAAAGAACTTAATAAAACTCAATTATTGTAAAAAAATATTAAAAAATATATATAAATGAGGACATTTTGGGAAAATGATAAATCAAATGATTTCAAGGTTAGAAATCACACGTCGAGTCATAAAATTATATATATGCATACACACACACACACACACACACACACACACAAGTGCGCGCGCGCGTACAAAAAAGAATCAATGGATACTTCTTTTCCTATGTAATCTGAAACATTATAATTCTTTTTTAATTCGATAATTTATAACATAATTTACGTTATTATGAGTTATAGAATCAAAAAAAAGAAATCATAATGATGTTTTCGATGACTACGCTTAGGAAAAGAAGTACTCACATTAATTCTTTTTTTTTTAGATATGATACAATGTGTGTGTAACATTAACAAAGTACTTAATAAAACTCCATAAGTGTGAAAGAATTAACTTCAAGATATTAAATTAATAAAGGGTGATAAATTGATAGCTTGGTAAAAGACATATTGTATATTAATAAATAGTAATTTTAAAATCATAAAAATTCGAACGTTTTTGTCTCGTACATTGAAAATAATTTATAACATTTATTTATTATTTCCATTTTTTTATTTTAATTAAAAAATTATAACCATTACACGCGCGCGTTACATAATGGTATAATTAACCTTTTTATCACAATTAATTTACAGTTGGATTTTTGTGGAACCGACTATGAAAGAGATATTTGAACATGAAGAAAGCACGATGATACCAGAAAATATTGCACGTTCTTGGTATCGAAAATCACATAATCATTATGAGCCGGGAGAACAAATTACAAGAGAGTAAATATTATGCTAATAAGATGTCAATAAGATTACATAGCTGACCAAGCAACAGATTACAGACCAAGCAGCAGAGATAACAGAAATCAAGCTCATCATTATATAATTGGAATTTTTTTAGTTATAAAAAGTTTGATAAATGTATTATATTTGGCAAACCGCCAAAGAGCCAGGGATGGGAAGCTCGGGTTAAAAGAATTTTGACGTGGATTAATCATGAACCAGTTACCTTAATCAACAGTCAACAAGCGGATTTCTTACAACGCACTAGATCCTTCATCGGACAAATTAAGTAATATCAGTTGAACCAGCAATTGTTAATCTTGCGATAATTGTACAATTTATAATAGTGACAAAAAGAGAAATGACAAAAATCTTATCAAAATCTCTTATATAACAAATCCTTTTCATTATGTGAATACAGATAAATATAAATATAGATAAATATAAATGTGTTAATTGTTATAAAATTTAAATACAATAGTAACTTTTACTGTTTTTTTATAATTATATCTTTCTCTTCTTATGTTATTACTATAATTTAATATTTATATTATTCTTAATTTAACACATAGATTTAATTTACATAGATTTTACATAGATTTACATAGATTTGTTAACCAGTAAAATAACGCAACTTAAACTCAGGATTGAGTAATAACTAGTTGAAACGTTAAAAGTTAAAAAAAAAGTTAAAAAGTTAACAATTTTTAACTTAACTTAGTTAATTTTAAATGCATTAATTTTTAACTTAATTTAATTACTTTTAAACTTTAATTTATTAAATTTTTTTTAATTTAAAATTTTTCTATCTTTCTTAATGCTAATATTTTTTTTCTATAAAGTCTTAAATATTAGAGAATTAATTTAGAAAAAATTCAATAATTTTGTGATGAAAGACTCTATAATAAGAGTCACACCATACAGTAGCCAGTTTTAATTGACTCACTAGAATTTGTCAATTCTCACTTACATTTGAATCACACTAATTTTAGGTTTCACAAACGTATTTAAACATATTTCAGCAATATAAATATGAAATGAGCCTTAGATGAAGAATTGTTGTAGAACAGAATTGTACATCCGCCCATTTTCTAAATTTTTACGTTATTTTTTGTAACAAATATCTAATCGATGTAGTCGTAAACATGCATGAATAATCGTTTCAGAAATTAAAGAAAGTTAGATAAAGAAAGAGAAATAATGCAAACGTATACCCTTCTCTCTCAAAAAGATTTTGAAAACACCTTATGGTATGACTCTTATTACATATATTTATATGTGGATATAAAATTAAATTTGCCTAATAATCTATATTTGTAAGGATTATTATTTAAAGCAATCTCATTTTAAGAAAAATTAAGACATTTCTGATTTCAAAAATAATTTTTTTCGAAATTAACTTTTTTTTAAACTTAAATTAATTTAGTCTTAACTTAACTTTTATTAGTTAATTCTTTATTCCTTCAACTTTCAATTTAATTTTATTAATTTTATAAACCATTAATTTTAACTTAATTCAGTTTAAAAAAAATATTATTACTCAATCCTGCTTAAACTTTAGATAATTTTAATAAAAATATAAATATAATCTTTTTTCTTTTTTTTATACTAACTATATAAAACTTGAATTAATTAATAATAAAAATTATAAATTTTTTTGTGGAGAATCATTACTAATTTGTAATTCAAGAGATCCAGAAACATTGCGTCTTTATGTAGACACTGTACACGGTAAGAAGACTGTCAAAGATGAATTAAATGAATTAAATGAATCAGACAAACAAGTGCTTTTCTGGTGGCAATGTTTACAAGATTTATACGATTTCCGTCGAAAACTCAAAAAGCGTATACAAGAAGTGCCGTTCTTAGACATAGAGGATGAGTTTTCTTGTCTAGACAAAGTACACATGTCTCTATATATTTCTTAATATATCTAAACCAATATATCTATATCATATGTGTATCATATGTATGTTATTGACTATTTTATTTGTTATAACAAAAATTCATATTAATTATAAATTCGCACTTAAATGGAATAGTAAGTTAATCAAATTAATCAAAATTATTTACGATCACATTTCATCACAAATCATATTCTTACAATCATAAAATTTTAATACAGGAATACATCGGAACTCTACCTGAAGATAAGGTTTTTCTGATTTTCGAAAAATATCGCATATATCCAAATAAGAAGTTTTTTGTACCATTAATGGACACGTTGCAATTGCGCATAGATGGAAATGTTAATTACAGAGAAATACTGAATCTCTTGAATTGGAAGCGCAGTTTACCCGTTCTACCAATAATTAAACGTGATTAATCAATAATTTTTGTAATATTCTAAATTCTCAAAATTGAATTAGAGAAATTATAAATGATACATCTTTATATGATAATTAATAACAATAACTAATTTTAATCTAATAATTTCAAACGTATTTCAATTCTGATTTCAATTTTTAATTTAATTTTAATTTATAGCAATGATATTAAACACATAGCAATGATATTAAAAAATATTATTTTAGAAGCACCAGTGGCGAGTTTAGATTGTACTACGTATGACAGCATAAAAAATATTCAGACAACTGATAGCGCAAGTAGGGTTTACTTTTTATATCTCTCGATTTTAAAAGTATTTTTCTCAAAGTGATTATTTGAAATATGAAATATTATAGAAGTACATGCGGCAGAACTTCCATCTGAAAGATCAGAGTTTCTGATAACAATGTTACCACGCGCTGGATTACATCCAGATAAAGAGAATTTGGGTGATCAAACCTCCATCCATTGCTTGATATCGCCTAGCATATTTACGAGATATGGTTTGACACATATAGATTTTTTTAAGGTGGATCGTTTGACTTCGTATTACTCCATTGTTTAAATATTTCCATTGTTTATATATCGAGTTACTCCATTGTTTAAATATTTTTATTCTTAATTTGGTATAAATTGTATCCGAAGATTTTGTCTCGTCTAAAAAATTTACGAAAATTCCTAGCTGTAAATATTAATTTATACTTTATTTATATATATTTATTATTTAATCTAATTATTCCATACTATTCTATTATATTATAAAAATATTAATTTATATTTACAAAATATTATATAGATGCGCGACAAAGAAGAAATACGAAACATATTCGAGAACATCGGTTTCGAATTTCCAGAGGAGAGCTTTGATACACTTTGGCAGAAAGGAATACGGAAGGATTGCACCGACGGTGTGTGCG